>NW_024062118.1:0-50000 GCF_006381635.1 Hibiscus syriacus | reverse complement strand
CCTAAACCCTAAACCCTAAACCCTAAACCCTAAACCCTAAACCCTAAACCCTAAACCCTAAACCCTAAACCCTAAACCCTAAACCCTAAACCCTAAACCCTAAACCCTAAACCCTAAACCCTAAACCCTAAACCCTAAACCCTAAACCCTAAACCCTAAACCCTAAACCCTAAACCCTAAACCCTAAACCCTAAACCCTAAACCCTAAACCCTAAACCCTAAACCCTAAACCCTAAACCCTAAACCCTAAACCCTAAACCCTAAACCCTAAACCCTAAACCCTAAACCCTAAACCCTAAACCCTAAACCCTAAACCCTAAACCCTAAACCCTAAACCCTAAACCCTAAACCCTAAACCCTAAACCCTAAACCCTAAACCCTAAACCCTAAACCCTAAACCCTAAACCCTAAACCCTAAACCCTAAACCCTAAACCCTAAACCCTAAACCCTAAACCCTAAACCCTAAACCCTAAACCCTAAACCCTAAACCCTAAACCCTAAACCCTAAACCCTAAACCCTAAACCCTAAACCCTAAACCCTAAACCCTAAACCCTAAACCCTAAACCCTAAACCCTAAACCCTAAACCCTAAACCCTAAACCCTAAACCCTAAACCCTAAACCCTAAACCCTAACCCTAAACCCTAAACCCTAAACCCTAAACCCTAAACCCTAAACCCTAAACCCTAAACCCTAAACCCTAAACCCTAAACCCTAAACCCTAAACCCTAAACCCTAAACCCTAAACCCTAAACCCTAAACCCTAAACCCTAAACCCTAAACCCTAAACCCTAAACCCTAAACCCTAAACCCTAAACCCTAAACCCTAAACCCTAAACCCTAAACCCTAAACCCTAAACCCTAAACCCTAAACCCTAAACCCTAAACCCTAAACCCTAAACCCTAAACCCTAAACCCTAAACCCTAAACCCTAAACCCTAAACCCTAAACCCTAAACCCTAAACCCTAAACCCTAAACCCTAAACCCTAAACCCTAAACCCTAAACCCTAAACCCTAAACCCTAAACCCTAAACCCTAAACCCTAAACCCTAAACCCTAAACCCTAAACCCTAAACCCTAAACCCTAAACCCTAAACCCTAAACCCTAAACCCTAAACCCTAAACCCTAAACCCTAAACCCTAAACCCTAAACCCTAAACCCTAAACCCTAAACCCTAAACCCTAAACCCTAAACCCTAAACCCTAAACCCTAAACCCTAAACCCTAAACCCTAAACCCTAAACCCTAAACCCTAAACCCTAAACCCTAAACCCTAAACCCTAAACCCTAAACCCTAAACCCTAAACCCTAAACCCTAAACCCTAAACCCTAAACCCTAAACCCTAAACCCTAAACCCTAAACCCTAAACCCTAAACCCTAAACCCTAAACCCTAAACCCTAAACCCTAAACCCTAAACCCTAAACCCTAAACCCTAAACCCTAAACCCTAAACCCTAAACCCTAAACCCTAAACCCTAAACCCTAAACCCTAAACCCTAAACCCTAAACCCTAAACCCTAAACCCTAAACCCTAAACCCTAAACCCTAAACCCTAAACCCTAAACCCTAAACCCTAAACCCTAAACCCTAAACCCTAAACCCTCCCTAAACCCTAAACCCTAAACCCTAAACCCTAAACCCTAAACCCTAAACCCTAAACCCTAACCCTAAACCCTAAACCCTAAACCCTAACCCTAAACCCTAAACCCTAAACCCTAAACCCTAAACCCTAACCCTAAACCCTAAACCCTAAACCCTAAACCCTAAACCCTAAACCCTAAACCCTAAACCCTAAACCCTAAACCCTAAACCCTAAACCCTAAACCCTAAACCCTAAACCCTAACCCTAAACCCTAAACCCTAAACCCTAAACCCTAAACCCTAAACCCTAAACCCTAAACCCTAAACCCTAAACCCTAAACCCTAAACCCTAAACCCTAACCCTAAACCCTAAACCCTAAACCCTAAACCCTAAACCCTAAACCCTAAACCCTAAACCCTAAACCCTAAACCCTAAACCCTAAACCCTAAACCCTAAACCCTAAACCCTAAACCCTAAACCCTAAACCCTAAACCCTAAACCCTAAACCCTAAACCCTAACCCTAAACCCTAAACCCTAAACCCTAAACCCTAAACCCTAAACCCTAAACCCTAAACCCTAAACCCTAAACCCTAAACCCTAAACCCTAAACCCTAAACCCTAAACCCTAAACCCTAAACCCTAAACCCTAAACCCTAAACCCTAAACCCTAAACCCTAAACCCTAAACCCTAAACCCTAAACCCTAAACCCTAAACCCTAAACCCTAAACCCTAAACCCTAAACCCTAAACCCTAAACCCTAAACCCTAAACCCTAAACCCTAAACCCTAAACCCTAAACCCTAAACCCTAAACCCTAAACCCTAAACCCTAAACCCTAAACCCTAAACCCTAAACCCTAAACCCTAAACCCTAAACCCTAAACCCTAAACCCTAAACCCTAAACCCTAAACCCTAAACCCTAAACCCTAAACCCTAAACCCTAAACCCTAAACCCTAAACCCTAAACCCTAAACCCTAAACCCTAAACCCTAAACCCTAAACCCTAAACCCTAAACCCTAAACCCTAAACCCTAAACCCTAAACCCTAAACCCTAAACCCTAAACCCTAAACCCTAAACCCTAAACCCTAAACCCTAAACCCTAAACCCTAAACCCTAAACCCTAAACCCTAAACCCTAAACCCTAAACCCTAAACCCTAAACCCTAAACCCTAAACCCTAAACCCTAAACCCTAAACCCTAAACCCTAAACCCTAAACCCTAAACCCTAAACCCTAAACCCTAAACCCTAAACCCTAAACCCTAAACCCTAAACCCTAAACCCTAAACCCTAAACCCTAAACCCTAAACCCTAAACCCTAAACCCTAAACCCTAAACCCTAAACCCTAAACCCTAAACCCTAAACCCTAAACCCTAAACCCTAAACCCTAAACCCTAAACCCTAAACCCTAAACCCTAAACCCTAAACCCTAAACCCTAAACCCTAAACCCTAAACCCTAAACCCTAAACCCTAAACCCTAAACCCTAAACCCTAAACCCTAAACCCTAAACCCTAAACCCTAAACCCTAAACCCTAAACCCTAAACCCTAAACCCTAAACCCTAAACCCTAAACCCTAAACCCTAAACCCTAAACCCTAAACCCTAAACCCTAAACCCTAAACCCTAAACCCTAAACCCTAAACCCTAAACCCTAAACCCTAAACCCTAAACCCTAAACCCTAAACCCTAAACCCTAAACCCTAAACCCTAAACCCTAAACCCTAAACCCTAAACCCTAAACCCTAAACCCTAAACCCTAAACCCTAAACCCTAAACCCTAAACCCTAAACCCTAAACCCTAAACCCTAAACCCTAAACCCTAAACCCTAAACCCTAAACCCTAAACCCTAAACCCTAAACCCTAAACCCTAAACCCTAAACCCTAAACCCTAAACCCTAAACCCTAAACCCTAAACCCTAAACCCTAAACCCTAAACCCTAAACCCTAAACCCTAAACCCTAAACCCTAAACCCTAAACCCTAAACCCTAAACCCTAAACCCTAAACCCTAAACCCTAAACCCTAAACCCTAAACCCTAAACCCTAAACCCTAAACCCTAAACCCTAAACCCTAAACCCTAAACCCTAAACCCTAAACCCTAAACCCTAAACCCTAAACCCTAAACCCTAAACCCTAAACCCTAAACCCTAAACCCTAAACCCTAAACCCTAAACCCTAAACCCTAAACCCTAAACCCTAAACCCTAAACCCTAAACCCTAAACCCTAAACCCTAAACCCTAAACCCTAAACCCTAAACCCTAAACCCTAAACCCTAAACCCTAAACCCTAAACCCTAAACCCTAAACCCTAAACCCTAAACCCTAAACCCTAAACCCTAAACCCTAAACCCTAAACCCTAAACCCTAAACCCTAAACCCTAAACCCTAAACCCTAAACCCTAAACCCTAAACCCTAAACCCTAAACCCTAAACCCTAAACCCTAAACCCTAAACCCTAAACCCTAAACCCTAAACCCTAAACCCTAAACCCTAAACCCTAAACCCTAAACCCTAAACCCTAAACCCTAAACCCTAAACCCTAAACCCTAAACCCTAAACCCTAAACCCTAAACCCTAAACCCTAAACCCTAAACCCTAAACCCTAAACCCTAAACCCTAAACCCTAAACCCTAAACCCTAAACCCTAAACCCTAAACCCTAAACCCTAAACCCTAAACCCTAAACCCTAAACCCTAAACCCTAAACCCTAAACCCTAAACCCTAAACCCTAAACCCTAAACCCTAAACCCTAAACCCTAAACCCTAAACCCTAAACCCTAAACCCTAAACCCTAAACCCTAAACCCTAAACCCTAAACCCTAAACCCTAAACCCTAAACCCTAAACCCTAAACCCTAAACCCTAAACCCTAAACCCTAAACCCTAAACCCTAAACCCTAAACCCTAAACCCTAAACCCTAAACCCTAAACCCTAAACCCTAAACCCTAAACCCTAAACCCTAAACCCTAAACCCTAAACCCTAAACCCTAAACCCTAAACCCTAAACCCTAAACCCTAAACCCTAAACCCTAAACCCTAAACCCTAAACCCTAAACCCTAAACCCTAAACCCTAAACCCTAAACCCTAAACCCTAAACCCTAAACCCTAAACCCTAAACCCTAAACCCTAAACCCTAAACCCTAAACCCTAAACCCTAAACCCTAAACCCTAAACCCTAAACCCTAAACCCTAAACCCTAAACCCTAAACCCTAAACCCTAAACCCTAAACCCTAAACCCTAAACCCTAAACCCTAAACCCTAAACCCTAAACCCTAAACCCTAAACCCTAAACCCTAAACCCTAAACCCTAAACCCTAAACCCTAAACCCTAAACCCTAAACCCTAAACCCTAAACCCTAAACCCTAAACCCTAAACCCTAAACCCTAAACCCTAAACCCTAAACCCTAAACCCTAAACCCTAAACCCTAAACCCTAAACCCTAAACCCTAAACCCTAAACCCTAAACCCTAAACCCTAAACCCTAAACCCTAAACCCTAAACCCTAAACCCTAAACCCTAAACCCTAAACCCTAAACCCTAAACCCTAAACCCTAAACCCTAAACCCTAAACCCTAACCCTAAACCCTAAACCCTAAACCCTAAACCCTAAACCCTAACCCTAAACCCTAAACCCTAAACCCTAACCCTAAACCCTAAACCCTAAACCCTAAACCCTAACCCTAAACCCTAAACCCTAAACCCTAAACCCTAAACCCTAAACCCTAAACCCTAAACCCTAAACCCTAAACCCTAAACCCTAAACCCTAAACCCTAAACCCTAAACCCTAAACCCTAAACCCTAAACCCTAAACCCTAACCCTAAACCCTAAACCCTAAACCCTAAACCCTAACCCTAAACCCTAAACCCTAAACCCTAACCCTAACCCTCAACCCTCAACCCTAAACCCTAAACCCTAAACCCTAACCCTAAACCCTAAACCCTAAACCCTAACCCTAAACCCTAAACCCTAAACCCTAAACCCTAAACCCTAAACCCTAAACCCTAAACCCTAAACCCTAAACCCTAAACCCTAAACCCTAAACCCTAAACCCTAAACCCTAAACCCTAAACCCTAAACCCTAAACCCTAAACCCTAAACCCTAAACCCTAAACCCTAAACCCTAAACCCTAAACCCTAAACCCTAAACCCTAAACCCTAAACCCTAAACCCTAAACCCTAAACCCTAAACCCTAAACCCTAAACCCTAAACCCTAAACCCTAAACCCTAAACCCTAAACCCTAAACCCTAAACCCTAAACCCCAGGCCCAGGCCCCAGGCCCCAGGCCCCAGGCCCCAATATACTCTAATGGTTCACTCTTTAGACCAAGAGAAAAGTCAATTTCATCTTTTAATGAAGGTATGCATCGATATCAGTATCATAACTAATATACCCTGAACCCTGAACCCTGAACCCTGAACCCTGAACCCTGGACCCTGAACCCTGGACCCTGGACCCTGGACCCTGGACCCTGGACCCTGAACCCTGGACCCCTGACCCTGGACCCTGGACCCCTGACCCTGGACCCTGGACCCTGGACCCTGGACCCTGGACCCTGGACCCTGGACCCTGGACCCTGGACCCTGGACCCTGGACCCTGGACCCTGGACCCTGGACCCTGGACCCTGGACCCTGGACCCTGGACCCTGGACCGGACCCTGAGCCCTGGACCGGACCCTGAGCCCTGGACCGGACCCTGAGCCCTGAGCCCTGGGCCCTGGGCCCTGGACCCTGGGCCCTGGACCCTGAGCCCTGAGCCCTGGACCCTGGACCCTGGGCCCTGGGCCCTGGGCCCTGAGCCCTGGGCCCTGAGCCCTGAGCCCTGAGCCCTGAGCCCTGAGCCCTAAAACCCAATCAAAATTCGAGGGGAAAATTGGAAGCAATTGAACGAAACCCGATGTCCATCATTCTCAGTATCAACGAGAACACCATCACAGTCAAAAAGAAGAGAAGAAGGAAGAGTATCCGAAGAAGAAGAAGCCGATGACCATTTGATCCTGAAAGCAGTACAAACTTGCTCTGTTCTTCTTGGTGTTGATGTTGAAGTGAGGAGTGAAGAAGAAGATGGTGAATTTTTTGCAATGAATAAATGGCAGTTGCTGAAGATGGAAGCTTTGGGTTTAACACCCGAAGAAGGGCAGATCTTCCACGTGCGCTGGACTGATTTTCAGAAATATTATTAAAATATTAAAAATTAAAATATTAATTTTTATATATTATTAAAATAAAAGTATAATATTATATTATTAAAATTATCAATAAATATAGTTTAATATTTTTTTATTAAAATATTACTAAAATAATATATTAATATTAAATATAAAAAATAATAATGTTTTAATTATTTATGTTCTAAAGTGAAAAATTCGTAAAGTAAGTTATAAAAATTTAAATTGTAAGTCATTTTTTAAAAAAATATAAAGAAAATTTGATTGATATTAACTATATGTTTTTCATCAACTAAACACTGAACTCTCTACAATTAGAATTCACTCTCCAAGTGTTTTCTAAAGTTGTTTTCTCTGTGCTTTTCGATCAAAAGTGCAATACCACCAGCAGTCCACTCCGGTTTCGGGTGTACGGAATTCGGAGCGACCGTGTTAACCTCGGGGGACGATCCGCCTACTGCAGCGATTACACACATCGGGACGAATTCATTTCTAAGGCAGTGGTTAATACCACGACACGGTTAATTGGTTCTTTGTTTATATATTTCAATATATATTTTTCCAGTCAATGCTAATGCCTCGTTTTGCAGTAGTCTATTTTACCAACAGAAGGTATGCTAATTAACACGTGGACATGCCAAAAGCATTTTTGTAGCTCATGGTTGATGCCAAATCTTCCTATTACTTCTGTCTCGGTGAATTTGCATCCCTAGAATCTTGTTTGCTGATCCCAAGTCCTTCATTTCAAATTCCCTAGCCAGTTGTGCCTTCAATTCTTCAATATGATCTTTGTTGGGTCCTGCAACCAACATGTCATCCACATACAACAGTAATATAACAAAATTGTTATCACCAGACCTCTTGAAATAAGCACAAGGGTCTGCATTAAGTCTGTTGTATCCAAGGCACATAATGAAGGAATCAAATCTCTTATACCAACACCTCGGCGCCTGCTTTAGACCGTACAGAGATTTATTCAACCTGCAAACCAAGTTCTTCTTTTCTTTTTCTTCAAAACCTTCAGGCTGGAGCATGTAAATCTCTTCTTCAAGATTTCCATGAAGAAAAGTTGCTTTAACATCTAGCTGCTCTAGATGTAAGTCCAATGTAGCACACATTGCCAAAACTACTCGAACTGTTGTTAGTCGAACCACAGGAGAAAAAATTTCATTAAAATCAATACCTTCTTTTTGAGCATATCCTTTGACCACCAGTCTTGCACGATACCTCTCAACTTGATCATCACCATTTTGCTTGATTTTGAAGACCCATTTGTTACCAATTGGCTTCCTTCCTTGTGGTAGTGGCACAAGGTCCCATGTATTATTTTTATGAAGGGCTTCAATTTCCTCTTGCATCGCCATCATCCATAGTGAAGCATCCGAGTTGTTTATTGCCTCATGGTATGTTGATGGCTCACCGTCCTCTGTTAAAAGGAAGTATACAATATTACCTTCTATAACATAATCTGAGTGCCAATTGGGACGTCTTCTCACACGATCTGATTAACGAGTTGTTGGAGCTTCAGAACTCTCTGGTTCTTGTTCATCATGTGTTGGTTCTGCTTTAGAAGAATCTCTTTGTTCAAACTCTTTTTCCACATGCTGCGATATGCACCAGATCACCAAAGGCAGCGATGAGTTGTTGGAGAAGCCATTGATCACTCGAACCTCAAACTCCATGCCGAAAAAGTTCCCTGATTGATGCACCGAAACGAAGATGAGGCCCAAAGCAAAGAAAAGCATTAGCAGAAAACGAGTGGGAATCTTCATGTTGGCCGAATATTGGTGCTGAACCCTCTTCTTCAACGACAACCACCTCAATTCTAAAGCAAACAGAGGTTTCATTGGAATCCCCATTGATACTAGCATGCCTATATGACAACTTTTATTCCCTTACCAACCAAAGATGGCCTCTCTATGGTAAGTCATCCTACATATATATACACAAAATATGCCCACGCTTTATCAGGTAAACTTGGATTTATTCCCTTTAGAACCTTGGTGACCACCTTTCTATTCTATGTTCTATTCCACTATTTTATAATATATACGTTAAAATATTCTGACTAGAACTTATTCATTAGTATTAATATTAAAAGAAATATTATTTGAATTCATCAAGCGATTTCAGTAATTAAATAAAATATTATTTTCTTCCAAGATTATAAATTCAAACAATTACTTTCGTAAAATATATATCAATCTTTAATCAAAATGGAAAGCATGCTCAAATCAAATCAATTTATCTTATATCTTTTTTCCTTCTCAATCCTCGTTGCCGTATGGTACAATAAACCAAAAAATGGTGTCAAAACAAAGAGCCAGGTGCGAGTTGTCGCATCAGCAATACTCCAAAATCAAAACACCACTTTGCAAGATGATTACATTTCTAGATTTTCTTTTATAGTATTGTCTCCCGAAACTTTGCAAAAGACATATACATATTTTCCCCATTTATGTGTTATTCTCATTTTCCCATTATACACCTAGTTTACAAGTGGGCTATTTTTCTGCCGTTTATTGTACATATCAAATTCAGCATAAGAAACAGAAATGAACAGACGCAATTATAAGAAAAAGAAAGAAAAAAATCTGGAAAATAAAACTTAATTAGTTGATTTAATTTTAAAATCAATAAATTGAATCCAAACTAGTTTGAACTTAATTAATCAAATTAATTAACTTTCAAGTACCTAAACTTGATATAACCGATAAGAGGTGATTTGAACCAACAATGGTCACCATTACCAACAGTGTTATAAGTTCCCTTCAATCTTTCTTTTCATTTTCTTCGATTATAATCTCATCTCACTTGTTTGCAGTACTTTCTTACACTAAGATTCTTCTACAAAAATTTTGAAAACACTAGAATCCCACTTTCATTATAGTTTCACTGTTGAAAACTCTGCTTCATTCGGGTTAAAATTCATTTACAATTACCATTCCCCACTTCTATATGTATGGCTTGAGCTATCACACGAATAAGTAAGACTAGAGTGGATTACCTTGACGAATCCCTCTCGAGGGATTAAAAGTCTCAGAAGTAACACAATTCCATAGGATTTGGATAGAAATAGTTTTGAAACACAATTCATAATAAGTTGCCTAAGGTGATCTAGACATCCAACGCCCATAATAGTATCGTTGATGAAGGACCATTCTAATATATCTTATGCATCCTCAAGACCAATTTTAATTATCATTAAACTAACCAACCTTGTCCTTCTTCGATCGCATCGAGTGCATGATTTCTTGAGCAATAATAATATTATCAATTAATATTTTTTAGGATAAAACTTATTTGAATTTTTGAAATTCATTTTCGTAGCAATGGTTTGAGGCAATTTATCACTACTTTCGTCACTGTTTTATATAGTACAATGCATAAGCTTCTAAGTCGAAATTGAGTACTACTTTCTGAAGCCAAAACTTTCGGGATAAAAATCAATAAAGTAGTATTCGTATTTGTATGCACAACTTGGTTGAAGAAGTATTCAGGCACCAAACTGAAAACCCCTTGCCCAATGATATCCCGGTTTTGTTGAAAGAAATAAGCGTGAAATCCGTCGATTCTCAGAGCTTAGAGGGGTGCATTTTGAAAACAGCTTATCGGATCATATCATCAGTAACAGTATCCGATAAGGCACTTAACATGCTGTCCAGGCATTGAGGAAATCCCCTCACATTCCAACATCCCATGTACTAGTAAATAAAGTGGCAAAAAAAGTAGCAACTAGTTGACGCAACTTATATTGGTTGGTGGACCATGATCCATCCTCTTGCCGAAGCGACATTCCTACATCTTTGACTCTTGGCACATGTACGGAAGTATTTAGTATTACGGTCACCATGAACGATCTAATTACACCTTATCTTTCGCATTCATAACTTCTCTTCTTGTTCTAGTATCGATTCCAATCCTGCTTTTAGATACGATAACTTAAGCTTTTAGTCATCAAAGGATAAACTTATTTAAAAAGGTACTACTCGTAGGTGATAAAATCTTTGTTTCCAAACTTTTTCCCGCATGCAATGATCTCATTTGACCTAAACTCAAGCCGTCAATCCCCATTTCGTGGTCATATTTTCCTGTGATCATGCTTGCGATCTTGACGCTAATATCGTCCACATTTTGGTCCAAAATTATGCCCACGCTCTTTTGAATGTTGCAGGTAGAGTTATTCATGGATTTTTTGTCGAATTGGATAGGATCAAATAAAAATTAAATATATATTTGTCCAATCTTATCTTGATATTTTTACGCCTATTTTACCATTTAAAATATAAAATATAGGATAAAGTGGATGAGAGGTCTCTAACTATAATAAAATTATCTTTTTATCTACTAAACTTTTAAAAGTTACAAAATGACCATTAAATTTATCGAATTGTTACAAAATATTCATTACGATCTTATAATAATAATAAAGCTTGGTAAATTTAGCGACTATTTTGTACTAATTTGATTAACTTTAGTAATTATTTTATAATAATTCAATAAATTTTAGTGATCATTTTTTTAATAATTCAATTTATTTCATGTTCATTTTGTAATGCCATGGAGACAATTTTTAACGAATATTTTATAACTTTTGAAAGTTAAATGAATAAAATCGTCATTTGAACATAGTTTAGAAACCTACAATGTACTTTATCCAAAAATATATAAATGGTTTTTTTAAAATGATATATTAATTGGACCCTAATTCAAATTATAAAAATTTTATTGTCAAATATTGATATTAGTAAAATTCAAATGGAATTTATGGGTAGGTCTAATTGAACATAACAAAGATAATAAATGGAGTTGAAGTGGTAAGTAATAACCAACAAAACATATGGAGGATATGAAGGGGATTAAAAGGAAGATTGAGGGATAGATGGATGCAACAAAATCACGTGCCAACGCCATTGCCACTCGGTCTTAACTCTTAACAGCTCGCAACCGGGGGCTTACGCACGTGACTTCACCTACCCATGCTCCCTAATCTTATTTATAGGACACGGACTCTGCACACTTCAGTCTCAACACCTTTACCACTCATTGCAGCTTAGTCTAACACAATTGGCTTCTAAGCCCATCAGAACCAATGGTGACAGTCGAGGAAGTTCGTAAGGCTCAACGTGCCGAAGGGCTGGCCAGCGTGCTGGCCATCGGCACATCCACTCCTCCAAATTGTGTTGATCAGAGCACATACCCTGACTACTATTTCCGTATCACGAATAGTGAGCACAAGACTGAGCTGAAAGAGAAATTCAAGCGAATGTGTGAGTTTCTTTTCTTCTCTATTTTTATTATTGGATCTGCATCTACTAATAAAAAAATTTATATTATGGTGTGAACTTTTTTGTTTTGATTAGGTGAAAAATCCATGATCAAGAAGCGGTACATGTACCTAACAGAAGAGATTCTGAAAGAGAACCCCAATGTATGTGCATACATGGCTCCTTCACTTGATGCTAGGCAAGACAAGGTGATGGTTGAGGTGCCAAAGCTAGGCAAAGAAGCAGCTACCAAGGCCATTAAAGAATGGGGCCAGCCAAAGTCTAAGATCACTCACCTTGTCTTCTGCACCACCAGTGGATTCGACATGCCCGGGGCTGACTACCAACTCAACAAGCTCTTGGGCCTCCGCCCCTCCGTTAAGCGCCTCATGGTGTACCAACAAGGTTGCTTCGCGACTTGGCTGAGAACAACAAAGGTGCCCGTGTCCTCGTTGTGTGCTCCGAAATCACCGCCGTTACCTTCCGCGGGCCTACGGAAACCCACATAGACAGCCTTGTGGACCAAGCATTGTTTGGTGATGGTGCTGCTGCTATTATAATCGGAGCAGACCCAGTTCGCGAAATAGAAAAGCCCTTGTTCGAACTAGACTCGGCGGCCCAAACGATATTGCCGGACAGCGACGGTGCCATTGATGGTCACCTCCGCGAGGCTGGGCTCACGTTTCACCTGCTCAAGGACGTTCCGGGGCTTATTTCAAAGAACATAGAAACGAGCTTGGTTGAGGCGTTTCAGCCTCTGGGGATATCGGATTGAAACTCCCTTTTCTGGATAGCTCATCCTGGTGGTCCAGCCTTACTGGACCAAGTGGAAACCAAGTTAGCATACAAGCCTGATAAGCTACGAGCCACGAGACATGTCCTTTCAGAGTATGCGGACATGTCAAGCGTTTGTGTGCTGTTCATTTTGGATGAGATGAGAAAGAAATCAATGGAAGATGGACTTGAGACCACGGGAGAAGGAGAAGGGCTTCAGTGGGGAGTTCTGTTTGGGTTCGGTCCTGGCCTTACTGTTGAGACTGTCGTGCTCCACAGCATCGCCGCTTGAACAAATCATCTTGTAACCTGCTTCCACTTCACTTGCATTTTTATTTTTCAGTTTGTGTGAGAGAATCAAACTCTTCTATTTTTATTACAAGATGAAAATAAAATAAAATACTAGTGCAATTTAAGTAAACTATTCAATGACAGAGCAAGCGCTATCCAATTGAATGATTCTCTGCAACTCTTGTGGAAGAGCGTGAAGATAAGGATAAATGTTCAAATATGCAAGACGATCAAATATGTTAAAACTATTAGTAACGTTGATACTTTAGTTTAGGTAAGACATAAGCATATGTATGTAAATGACCTTAATTGACCTATTCTAACATAACTTACAAACTCAACAATAGGTGACACTTAAAACACATAATTGGACTATTGATTAATTGAGTATAATCCAGTGAGAATTGATTGTTGAAAAGCATGATGTGATGTGTTCTAATGTTGCAAGCATGTCCATGTCTATTCATTAACTTCAAAGACAATTAGGAGTTGAAAATATAACATTTTAAACTTGGTATCTTGTTTTTTTAAGAACATAAAATTCGGTCCCAAATAATGCATAGCGTACAAATAAGCTGGATTTGAAAACCGAGTTGAGTAATATAAAACTCAAAGATTATGTGATTGGTTTAATAATATTTTAAAAGGGGGGTAAATAGGATATGCAGGCATTCAAGTATTTCTCCTTTACAACATAAAGAAGAAGAAAATTGATAGAAATAGTTATCTACCGTAAGATCAATGTAACACCCTCAACTCATATCCGACTCGAATACGAGTCCGAAGTGTCACATTGACTTTTCATTAAAACAAAATACTTTAATTTACATAAAAGAGACCATTTAATACAAAATCTATCAGAGTATTCATAATTAACCACTTGTTACATGCCAACACTCTATACATAACCAAATACCTACTTTGTCAATTACTTTTGATCTGATATTCTAGTAATGATACTGTCTTTGCCACTTCTATTCTTGATCTTCTCGTTTCTTGGTACCTACGTGTAAATCACTTACACGCTAAGGCATAGACTTAGTGAGGCATATAAAACATGTAATAAAATGCATATATATACATATACATATACCATTAACATACTTATCAGTACTCATATCATTATTACTAATTTCTTTCTATCATGTAAGCATATATTGAACCTTTCTATACTCACCATCGAATATCCATGTCATTTCATAACAAAGCATATATATAGTATCATAACAAGTTATTTATTATCTTTAAAGCCCTTGCATTAGCCCATGTATACATTTGAGAACTTAAGGTATATGAGTACATTGAGGTTGTGCACTAATACTGTCACCACAGCTCGTATCAATTCCCTCATGGGGCACCGAACCTTAGTTCAGTATTCGTCCCGAAGAACCAGTCCATAGATCCCGAAGAACCTAGGTAAACAGTCCATATGTCTCGAAGAACATAGGTAAACAGTCCATATGTCCCGAAGAACATAGGTAAACAGTCCATATGTCCCGAAGAACATAGGTAAACAGTCCATATGTCCCGAAGAACATAGGTAAACCCTCGACCCTTGGCATGCCAACTATACCACTAGCTCTCTTATCACATAACATGGGCATTAACATTCATAACAGTTCAATTTACTTATTCGTATCCTTTCTCTTATGAACATATATCTTTTCTTTTCAGTCACGTACCAAATGTACGTGTAATCATTGATCTTATAATCACATGTTCATTCTCTTCGGTCACATACCATATGTATGTGTAAACATATATCTAATATCATATAACACGCATCACAAATGCATGTATTCACATAAATCATTTCTTATAGCTTTATTCATATCACATATTCATATAAGCTCATATCTTATTTCACATATAGTTTCCATATAACTTATATATCTCATAATCACACAAATCATAACATTGATCACCAAACAAATAACATTTTAGGAGTTACTTCTTACCATAGTAACTCCATCACTGGCTCATCGCAAGCCAAATGTTTATTCAATAATATAAGTACAAATTAAATTGCACTCACCTTAGCTTTGCTTTGATTCGATTCTAATCCTTCAGTTGATTTGGAACGGGATCACGTTCTATATCTACATAATCATACATAGATCTATATCAGTATCATAACTAATATACTCTAATGGTTCACTCTTTAGACCAAGAGAAAAGTCAATTTCATCTTTTAATGAAGGTATGCATCGATGCACTACTGATGCATCGGTGCATAAAATGTATTCGATGTTGTATTATTACTGGGATGCATCGATGCACTACTTATGCATCGATGCATGAATTGCATTCGATGTTTCATTATTAATGGGATGCATCGATGAATTACTTATGCATCGATGCACGAATTGCATTCGATGTATTTATTTTAAAAGAGTGCATCGATGCACTTCCTGTGCATCGATACACCTTCAAACAATTTCTGGGTTTTAACCTTGATGCATCGATGGACAATGAATATGCATCGATGCACTCTACCCAGAATCCTCTTTTTGAACCCGAAAATTCATTCATTTTGGATTAAATCCTTCATATTTGATCCTCTTTTTCATTCTTAACTCTAGTACACATACTTAAACCAATCTATACTCATTTATTTCATCTTAAACCTCAAAATCATATCTTCCATATGTAATTCAATAATTACATCAATTTTGTAACATGTTTCAAATCCAATTCTATTACTTCATATCTCTTACTTAGATTGATAACAAGTCAAATCCAACTTTCAATTCTTGTTATGAACTCTATTCCAATATTTCATTCAAGAACCTCTAATCTTTAATCTTCTTTATCTCCTTTATCTTTTGATCTTAAGATAACTTAAGCTTTCCTTAAGCTTAGTTATCATCTAATGATCAAAACCCAATCTTAAACTTAACAAATAATTAGCTAAGTAGATGACTCACCTTTGAGCTTGGAGATACGGGAGGAGAGGGAGAAGAAGTTCTGGAGAAATATCTCCCTACATGCTTATCTCTTAATAAAGAGATAAGATAATTATCTTTTAGATAAAAAGACCATTTTGCCCTTTAATTCCTTTAATAATTACTAACAACTTTTAGGATTTATTTCCAGATAAATCATTGAACTAATCCATTCTTCTACTTTAATCACCAAATTCTAAAACTTTACAATTAAGTCACTAACCCATAGTTTGGGATGTTACAACTCTCCACTCCTTATAAGAAAATTCGTCCTCGAATTTTCATTGCACAAGGAGCTAAAATACTTTCTATACTTCTACTATTCGTTTTCACCTATTACTTCTTTAATAAATCTTTCGTGATATCATAAACTTCACTTCATTGCTTAATTCTTCCATTAACTTTTTCCCTGAATTCTAATGGGACACCTTCAACATATCCTACTTACTCGAACACTCTGCCCTAATAAAGTTGTCATTACTACATCATTATAAATAATTTCTAATTACATTCTCAATTCTTTCACAAAATTACTTCTAATCGATGAATATGCAAACCCATATCAAACAATAGTATAATGTATCTATTATATCGTAGAAAAGTACCTGCTATTATCTCTGGATCATTAAAATCTTCATTAGTATTAATATTATATACTCGAGCAGTGGAGCATATTTCCTGTTGAGTAGAGGATTCAAGTTGGCTTCTGCCTCTACCTCTTCCTCTCTGAGACATCGAAGCATATCGCTCCGATTGTACTGACTCTTTTGTTCCTAATGGACAATCTCTTACGAAATGTCTCGTTTCACCACATCGAAAACAAGCTCCAGAAACCATTCTACATATTCCATCATGGTATTTTCCACAAGTATGACAATGTCTCTGTTGTGTTCTGCCCTCATCAGATCCTACTAACTGAGTTTGTCTTACTTTCATTTGATTTGATTCTCTAACGGAGGATACTACCGATCTAGATCTTGCCTGAGACTGAAAACCAAAATCTCTACCTCTCTTGAGTGGTGCAGAACTCGATGAAGCCCCCATTCTTTTATATAGTTGGGTTCTTTGATCCTTAAACCTTTCATTCTGAGCTCTCTCTAGAGCTTTAGCACGATTTACGATTTCTTGAAACGAGGACAAGTTCAACACTATTACCATTTCTTTCAATCTCGGGCGCAATCCCTCTACAAACCATTCACACGCATCATTCTCTGTTGAAATTAACTCGGCCACAAAACGACTTAACTTGTTAAATTCACACTCATATTCATATACAGTGAAATCTAATTGCTTCGGATTTAAGAATTCTTGCTTCATTTGTCTAATAAACTGGTCTCCTATATACTTGTGCTTAAATTCTTCTAAGAACAAGGACCAGATCACTTGGTCATTTGTCATTCTCAGAGTGACATTTGTCCACCAGATTCCCGGTTACCCACGAAGCAAGGAGACCACTCCATCTAACTTTTCCACATCAGAACAGTGGAGTCCATCTAACATTATTTTCACATCATTGAGCCAAAGGTCCGTAATAACAGGACCTTCCTCAACTTCACCTTTGAATTCAGGAGCTCCTAATCTTTTTAATTCCTTTGCTACATTCATCCTCTGAGTAGAGGAAGTAGGAGGTTGAAAACGCGTCAGAATAGCGTTCAACGTCCTGAAGAAAACATCTTGATCTTGTACAGGCACTCCAGTAGGTGATTGTTCTTCACCTTGCCTGGCCAGGGCAGGTGAATTACTACTTTCCGCGGGTCGATCATCTCCCTCTTCATTTCTAAAACTACCTTGTTCAGACATCTATAAAAATACAACCATATAGTTCTATTAGCTAAACAATATACTTACTATTCCATCAGATCAGAAGTTTCCACTATTTTGTTGGCATGTATACCTTATAAGACACTCTAGACTTCGGTTTATGTCGAGAATCGACTAAACCGTAGCTCTGATACCATTTAAATGTAACACCCTCAACTCATATCCGACTCGAATACGAGTCCGAAGTGTCACATTGACTTTTCATTAAAACAAAATACTTTAATTTACATAAAAGAGACCATTTAATACAAAATCTATCAGAGTATTCATAATTAACCACTTGTTACATGCCAACACTCTATACATAACCAAATACCTACTTTGTCAATTACTTTTGATCTGATATTCTAGTAATGATACTGTCTTTGCCACTTCTATTCTTGCTCTTCTCGTTTCTTGGTACCCACGTGTAAATCACTTACACGCTAAGTCATAGACTTAGTGAGGCATATAAAACATATAATAAAATGCATATATATACATATACATATACATATACATATACATATACATATACCATTAACATACTTATCAGTACTCATATCATTATTACTAATTTCTTTCTATCATGTAAGCATATATTGAACCTTTCTATACTCACCATCGAATATCCATGTCATTTCATAACAAAGCATATATATAGTATCATAACAAGTTATTTATTATCTTTAAAGCCCTTGCATTAGCCCATGTATACATTTGAGAACTTAAGGTATGTGAGTACATTGAGGTTGTGCACTAATACTGTCACCACAGCTCGTATCAATTCCCTCATGGGGCACCGAACCTTAGTTCAGTATTCGTCCCGAAGAACCAGTCCATAGATCCCGAAGAACCTAGGTAAACAGTCCATATGTCCCGAAGAACATAGGTAAACAATCCATATGTCCCGAAGAACATAGGTAAACAGTCCATATGTCCCGAAGAACATAGGTAAACAGTTCATATGTCCTGAAGAACATAGGTAAACCCTCGACCCTTGGCATGCCAACTATACCACTAGCTCTCTTATCACATAACATGGGCATTAACATTCATAACAGTTCAATTTACTTATTCATATCCTTTCTCTTATGAACATATATCTTTTCTTTTCAATTACGTACCAAATGTACGTGTAATCATTGATCTTATAATCACATGTTCATTCTCTTCGGTCACATACCATATGTATGTGTAAACATATATCTAATATCATATAACACGCATCACAAATGCATGTATTCACATAAATCATTTCTTATAGCTTTATTCATATCACATATTCATATAAGCTCATATCTTATTTCACATATACTTTCCATATAACTTATATATCTCATAATCACACAAATCATAACATTGATCACCAAACAAATAACATTTTAGGAGTTACTTCTTACCATAGTAACTCCATCACTGGCTCATCGCAAGCCAAATGTTTATTCAATAATATAAGTACAAATTAAATTGCACTCACCTTAGCTATGCTTTGATTCGATTCTAATCCTTCAGTTGATTTGGAACGGGATCACGTTCTATATCTACATAATCATACATAGATCTATATCAGTATCATAACTAATATACTCTAATGGTTCACTCTTTAGACCAAGAGAAAAGTCAATTTCATCTTTTAATGAAGGTATGCATCGATGCACTACTGATGCATCGGTGCATAAAATGTATTCGATGTTGTATTATTACTGGGATGCATCGATGCACTACTTATGCATCGATGCACGAATTGCATTTGATGTTTCATTATTAATGGGATGCATCGATGCATTACTTATGCATCGATGCACGAATTGCATTCGATGTATTTATTTTAAAAGAGTGCATCGATGCACTTCCTGTGCATCGATACACCTTCAAACAATTTCTAGGTTTTAACCTTGATGCATCGATGCACAATGAATATGCATCGATGCACTCTACCCAGAATCCTCTTTTTGAACCTGAAAATTCATTCATTTTGGATTAAATCCTTCATATTTGATCATCTTTTTCATTCTTAACTCTAGTACACATACTTAAACCAATCTA
Source organism: Hibiscus syriacus (assembly GCF_006381635.1). NCBI lineage: Eukaryota > Viridiplantae > Streptophyta > Magnoliopsida > Malvales > Malvaceae > Hibiscus > Hibiscus syriacus. The sequence continues at coordinate 30,113 of NW_024062118.1, read as the reverse complement.
TACTCATTTATTTCATCTTAAACCTCAAAATCATATCTTCCATATGTAATTCAATAATTACATCAATTTTGTAACATGTTTCAAATCCAATTCTATTACTTCATATCTCTTACTTAGATTGATAACAAGTCAAATCAAACTTTCAATTCTTGTTATGAACTCTATTCCAATATTTCATTCAAGAACCTCTAATCTTTAATCTTCTCTATCTCCTTTATCTTTTGATCTTAAGATAACTTAAGCTTTCCTTAAGCTTAGTTATCATCTAATGATCAAAACACAATCTTAAACTTAACAAATAATTAACTAAGTAGATGACTCACCTTTGAGCTTGGAGATACGGGAGGAGAGGGAGAAGAAGGAGAAGAAGTTCTGGAGAAATATCTCCCTACATGCTTATCTCTTAATAAAGAGATAAGATAATTATCTTTTAGATAAAAAGACCATCTTGCCCTTTAATTCCTTTAATAATTACTAACAACTTTTAGGATTTATTTCCAGATAAATCATTGAACTAATCCATTCTTCTACTTTAATCACCAAATTCTGAAACTTTACAATTAAGTCACTAACCCATAGTTTGGGATGTTACAATCAAACTATCCTAATAGGAGACACAAGTGCACTAAAATTGAAGCAATTAACATGGATCAAATCTATCAAGAGAATCAGGACAACCCCCTTCAGTAACGCAGCAAGAGCAGTAGGACGGAAATCCAGACCAGATTTAACATTTGAAGCCAGGGCAGATCGACATGATAATGATAAGAACCAACACTGGAAGGTAAAAGCTACCCCAAATGGATTATGATGCCTTGAGGATGAGATGGCTGAGAGATTAGAACTTAAGGATGATATATAGGTCCTCGTACCTTTGGATTTACCCTTACAATCGTTAACAGTGTGCTAGTTGTTTTTTTTTTCTTTTTCCATTTGTTAGTTGATATTTGATAACAATTATATGCTAAGAGTTTGCACTAACTTGAAATGCCATCCTTATATCAATTTAGCTTCTTGGCTCACTACTAAACCAATACAGTGTATCATATGAATGTCTAACAGGGTTTTTATTTATTATTAAAATGTAGTTTTCTTGCCTTATTAACTTTTAGCATTTGGGTATTACCATAATTGTTTTTATCCATTATTTGATAAGTTTTGTGTAGCATCTTTGCTGAGAAGCCTGTTCCAGTATTTTACAGTATTTTTAATGGATGTTGTAAGTTGTAACTGCATGATTTCTCATTGAGCTTTATTGTTTTAGTATGATCTGCATCTTATTCTTTCAGTTATTTAAATTTACTTTTTCTGATAAGGCATGATCGTTGATGTGGTGAAGCAACATGTGTTGAAAGTCAAGTCATTTCGGTACAATTAATGCACTGAATGGCAATTGTCAAAAAGCTTGGGCTGTAGAAATTGTTTTCAACATTCGGTGCAGCATTTGTTGATTTTTCAACAATGGTAAAACCTTAATTTTAGCCATTGTAATTTAGGGTATTTACAAATTAGTCCTTAAAGCTTCAACTATAAATACCCTAGCTCATTTAGCTTCAAAACCATCCCAAATCATTCTAGCTTTCTTCCAATACTAGAGAGAATTTAGAGAGTTTCTTGAGAGTTGTTTTCTCCTTTTTATCAAGAGAGAATTATCATTGTTTTCTCCTTTGTAGATCGAGAGAGGTTGTAATTCCTATTTTCTCATAGTGAAATTCTTCTACCATTGCCCGTGATTTTTACCCTATATTATTTAGGGGTTTTCCACGTAAATTTTGTGTCTTCTTTATCTTCATTTTTATTTTCTCAAATTATTAGTTGCGATTTTGCTCTATCCGATAGCCTTCTTCCGCAACAATTGGTATCCGAGCTAGATTAGAGTGTGTAATATCTGCTTATTGTCTTTGTGGTTGCCACCAAAAGATGGATCCTCCAACATAAGAAAGTAAGAAGGTATTACCCATTCTTTGAAGGTTCCAGAGAACTATTCACGATAGTGAAATAGTGGGAGCTATCCGTAAAAGAAGCTATGGCAATGAAATTTGATATTGAAAAATTCAATGGGAGAAATTTCTCATTGTGGAAATTAAATATGAAGGCCATCCTCAGGAAAGACGGGTGTCTAGCAGCTATCAGTGAAAGGCCGATAGATTTCACAGATGACAACAAATGGATCGAAATGAACGGGAATGCTATGGCAAACTTTCATTTAGCATTAGCAGATGAAGTATTGTCAAGCATCGAGGTGAAGAAGACAACTAAGGAGATATGAGATCATCTCACCAAATTGTACGAGGCCACATCGTTACACAATAAAATTTTCCTTAAGAGGAAATTGTACACTCTCCGTATGCCAGAATCTACTTCAGTGACAGAGCACTTAAATACGCTGAACACTTTATTTTCTCAGCTTACATCCTTAAGCTGTAAAATAGGAGAACAAGAACGTGCTGAGCTTCTACTTCAAAGTCTACCGGATTCGTATGATCAACTCATCATCAACTTGACAAACAGTAATGTCACCAGTCTAGTCTTCGATAACGTTGCAGTTGCTGTTCTACAAGAAGAAAATCGGCGCAAGAACAAGGAAGACAGACAAGTAAATCTGCAACAAGCAGAAGCGTTGACAACGACGAGAGGGATATCAACAGAACGTGGCCAAAGCAGCAGTCACAAACATGGTAGATCGAAGTCAAGGAGCAAGAAGAATTTAAAGTGCTACAACTGTGGAAAGAAGGGTCACTTGAAGAATGATTGTTGGAGTCTAAATAAAAACTCCAATCCACAAGGCAATACTGCAAACACTTCAGATGATGGAGATGTTCTATGTTGTGAAGCGTCAACCACCGTGGAAGGTATAAAGAGATATGCAGACATATAGCTCATTGATTCGGGAGCAACATATCACATAACCTCAAGAAGAGAATGGTTCCATCATTATGAACCTATCTCAGGAGGATCTGTGTATAGTTACAATGATCATGCCTTAGAGATCATTGGCGTGGGAACCATCAAATTGAATATGTATGATGGAACAATTAAAGTTGTTCGAGATGTGCGGCACGTGAAAGGCCTGAAGAAAAATTTATTATCCTACGGATTGTTGCATAATAATGCAAGCAAGATTGAAACACGTAAAGGAATCATGAAGGTGTTCTGTGGAGCACTTGTGGTGCTGAAAGGTGAAAAGATAGCTGCAAACTTGTACATGCTGAAGGGAAAGACTTTGGAAGAAGCAGAAGCCTCTGTTGCCTCATGTAGTTCAGATTCGACAATGCTATGGCATCAGAAACTTGGACACATGTCAGAACAAGGAATGAAAGTCCTTGTGGAGCAAAAGCTACTTCCAGGCTTAACAAAGGTATCACTTCCTTTGTGTGAGCATTGCATAACAAGTAAGCAGAACCAGTTGAAATTCAACACATCAAATTCTAGAGGCAAAAGTGTTCTAGAATTGGTTCACTCTGACGTATGACAAGCACCAGTAACTCCTATCAAACCCATTCAGAGGTTCTATACTAAAATCCATTAGAAAGGACCAGCAAATATGAATAAAATATGATATATAATAATCAGTAGAATCAAGCTAAAAATGAACAGATAAAAGTTAAACAACCGAACAAGATCAAGCTCCAAGCTAAAAATGAGGTAAAAACAAAAGAATACTACAATACGAGATCATATCAACGATTCCAGGCTATCCAATAAAAAACCAGATCAAATATACAAAAAAATCTATCAGTGAAGATTAAAAAAATTACATTAGAAAATCAAGGAAAACAAGAAAAGAGAAATTTAAGGGGTTTATTCTATATAGAAGAGAAGTAAGGACCTGCATATCTTGTTGCCTTGGCCGACCTGGTACATCCCATAAGAAAAGACACCGAAAGCAGCTAGAAAGATAGCCATAGCACTGGGCCCTTGTTGGGTATATAACGGGCGTATCTGACGGGGGAGACCCATCTTGGAGGATCGGCATGTCCTTGACGCTCGCCATTCCTGGCTTCTTCCTTATCATAAACTCCGTCATTTTTCTTTCCTTCTTCTTCTTAGTTCTAGACGAGAGAGAGAGAGAGAGAGAGAGAGAGAGGGAATTCAGGACGGTGGTGGTGGCGGCGATATAGAGGATTAGGTTCTTAAATTAGTTTGGGTCCGTTTTGGGCTGCGGCACCTGGTGGGCTCATTTTGGGGAGCAGTTATATTTTGTCACCCAACTATAAGGTTATCATTTTTGCTCTCCCCCAAATTATTCGATAATCAAAATTTTTTATTTTAATTATTAAATGCTTCAAAAATTATTACAAGTGGTATCATTTGTTTTAAAGATTTTAATCATGTTAAACACATAAATATTATGTAATTACTTGTGTTCGAACTCAAAACAATTAAGTGTAACAACTATCCCTTTATCAATTGAATTCACTTAATTCATATTAAAGTGTTATTTATTAAATTAAAAAGAAAAATATTGAAAGATTATCTATTAATTAAATACAGAATAAGCAATTAGATCAAATATGTTTATGTTGTCCTATCTTATATGAGTTTGAATGATAACATTTGTCTTAAAAAATATAATATATTTATACTTAATAAAAAATATAAAAATAATAAATATTGAATTTAATTATAAATATATTTAATATTTTAGTTAGAATTGAATGTTAGATAAAATTAGATTATTAATAAAAACTATTAATAAAATAAAAAGAGTTTAAATTTTAATACTTTTTAATTAAAAGTATACTTATCAAATATAATTTTAATTATAAATTATCAAATATACTTCAAAATATTGATGTTTAACTTTTAGTATCAAAATATTGTGAATTATTATTGAACAAATAATGTCTTGTGTTACCCCATATTAATATAAAAAAAACTGTAACTACTAACAAAAACATTTTTTTCCTGTAAATTCATTAACCATTCGAAACAAATACATGAAAAAATAATAAAGGGGAAACTGTTTTAGATACCACTGAATTTTATTAGTTGATTTGTTTAGATCATTAATTTTTTAAATTTATCAATTATAACACTAAATTTTAGTTTTACATTCAATTATAACATTTTTTATTAATATAGAGTAAGTACAAGATAATATATATTTATAGATAATTTTTTATCATTTGACATTGAACACTCACACTTTTATATTTCTAATGCTAGAACTCAAGACATTAAAAAATACTAATAATTCGTTTACTACGAAAATCATTTAGTTTGTGTCAGTTATATTATTTTATCACTCATTAACGAGACGATATTAGAGATGACTATCCAACTCAGTTGGTAGAGCACAAGGTTCTTAACCATGAGGTCGTGGGATCGAGTCCCACAGAGGACATTTCATAATTCGGAAGTTTTCTACGGAAGCTACTCTTAACTTGATATTAGAGACAACCTACTATCTTACCTCCCTTTACTTCATTATATATAATAACAAGGACATCATTTTTTTTTTAACGAGACATAACACAATGAATGGTTGCTTGCGTGACCTGATCATTATATAAATACTCTATAATTGAGGACTACCTAATTATAATGAATGGTTCTGATTTCAATAACAGGGTGTGGACACCACTTCCTCATTCACAGCCCGCGTTGCGAACAAAAGCAAAATTTACACAAATTAAAGAACCCTAAAAATCGGAATCTCCTCCTTTCCCATTAAAGAGAAACCTCAACGTTTTCTTCACCTTCGTTTTTTTCTCTTTTGTCGGGAAGGTAGAGTTGTTTCAGAAATGGAAGCTTTTGATATGGCCGTTTGTTTTAACGACGAGTTATTAGACTCCGGCTCCGACGTCGGAGAGAAAGATGAAGACGAAGATGAACAAATCAACAACTTCTCGAAGCTTAACCATAACCGTTCTCTTCCTGTAGGCTATTTTTTTTCTTTTATTGGCTTGTTATGCCTTTTTGCTTATAGTACTAGAATTTGCTAGCTTTCTCGGCGAGGGCTTAAAGAGGCCAAGTTTGGTGCTAACTCGGCCGAGTCTTTGCAGTTTGGTAGGTTTTTCTCAAGGCTTGGGGGAACTAGAAAGTGAGCTGACTCGGGCGGTTGTTCCGAGTCAGGGATGAGGATGACCCGGTTCGGGTCAAAGCGGAAGGCATTTGAATCTGATTCATGCTTGCGTATTATTGATTGGTCCCACTATATTTTTTTGGAGGACAAATTTACCCATCACGTTCGTTACATTAATAATGACGGCCAGTTGATGTTGAAGGGTAGTTTTGGGTTTGTGATATAATTTTCCAGCAACCTCTCCATTTTATGAAAATAAAAATTGATATGTACACCCCGTTATGATTTTTTTTAAATCTTTTATTGTGAAAAGTCAATTGTGTCCAACATTCAAACATTCTCTTTTTGCTGTTGCATGCGTATCCTACAAGACCCACCTTTGTCTTTCCCCCCTTATACGGCAGAGTTAGCCAGCTGAGTTTAAAAGCTTTTCTCTCCACTGCTGGTAGTAAAATGCACCCCTAAATATTCATCGAGGAGTAATTTTATTCTTTGTTAATTTAAATATTTATCAAATTAAAGTATATCATTTTTAAATTTTGGGTAAATTATATATTCAATCACATCTATTCTTGTTGTTTTGTTTTGTTCACCTAATTATTATTTTTTCAAAATCATGTCTAACGTTACGTATTTGTTCTGTGTTGTTCACCTGCAGTTAAAAAAATAAATAGAACTGTTGATATTGTAATATTTATGTTTTTCAATGATGATATGATATTATTTTATAGTGACTCATCAACAACATCAATTAACGACGAGTGATCAAAATAAAATCAAATTGTTATGTATGATTTTGAAAGAAAAATAATACATCAACAAAAACAGAACAAGAAGAATAGGTGGATAACTAAATACGTAGTTTACCTTTAAATTTTTGTTAGTTATATTAGATGTTAACTTTGAGAATAGATAATGTAACCCCTACACTACTGTTGACAGGAATTTGGAGAGGAAGAACTAGAATGGTTATCAAACAAGGATGCATTTCCAGCCGTGGAGACATCGTTCGTGGATATTTTAGGGGCCACAGCTAAGCACCAGAGCCCGGTATCAGTACTCGATAATAGCAACAGCAACAGTTCAGGTAGCACAATTTTAAGCAGCGGAAACGTTGTGATGCATTGGTCCGACGAGTTTAAAGTACCGGTGTAGGCAAGGTCGAAGCGTGTGCGTAAATGCCGGGACATGAGGAACCAAGAAAACAGGTGGTGGGTAAAGGAGAACGTGAAGAACGTTAGAGGGGGTCGTGTAGGAAGGAAATGCCAGCATTGCTTGGCGGAGAAGACATCTCAATGGAGGGCGGGGCCTCATGGACCTAAAACACTTTGCAATGCTTGTGGGATAAGATATAAGTCGGGGCGATTGGTGCTGGAGTATCATCCGGCAAGTAGCCCTACTTTCTCCGATGACTTGCACTCCAACTCCCACAGGAAGATATTGGAAATGAGGAGGCAGAAGCAGTTGGTGTTTTCTGCAATCAAGCCCATGGATAAAGGGTAGTTTTCTTGCTAGCTGAGCACTGCACATTTTCCTTTTGTTTAAAATTTTGGGTTTTTTTTTTAAGTTAGTGTGCTTAGGAGTTGGTTTGTAATGGGGTTAGATTGGATTCGTGTTTTTTTCAAAAAAAAAAAAGTAGGGGAAAATGAAAGTTTTTGGCTTTTATCCAATTCTTTTTTGGTTTTAGACAAAATGTGTATTCCAAGAATATGTGTGTATCATGGTGGAGATGTGCTCATGTTTGATTGTTTTGAGCTAACTTATAGGTAACGGGGAGTTTCCATCTGTAACGTGGATTATTTTCAATGTATCTGTCCATAAGAAGATATTGTTGCAGTTTTGGATAAACTCTGTACTTCAATGCTCTTGCAAGTCTCTAAGCTGTTCTGTCTTCCCAAGAACAAAACATGTGTCCAAATGGAATAATTTTTCTCTTTGCTTCCAAACAGAGTCCAAATTCTAGTTCATGCAAACAATTCAATTATAATTCATTGAAACACTTACCTTACTTTCACTGTTTAACATAAGCTTTGTTATTACAGCACATAAATGCTGGCCACATTAACTACATGCTGAAGTAACTACATCATCATCAACAACAACAATATATGATAATATTCTTCGTCCAGACACACGAAAACGAAAGAAAGTTGCAAAAAAGTTAAGAACTATCAACGACGGGGAAATCCAGTGCGATGTGTTCATATGCAACATGGCTGTCAGGGCAACACAAAAAGCGACCTGTATTCCTCTGCTTCTTTACACATCTCTTCCATACTTCTGTCCTTCCTTTCTTTATCTAAATCGAGCTTTCCTTTCAGTTCCTTCTCCTTTGCATCTATCTACACCACGAACAGCAGACAGTTAAAACGAGCTTATCCAATCTTTTAGCTAATAAATGCTAAGCTAATCAGAGTATCTATCTTACTGCATCGTAGATCTCATCGTTATTCTCAAAGTCACCATCTTTCCTTGGAAGGATATGAACGTGAGCATGAGCAACAGTCTGCCCTGCCTTTGGTCCATCCTAACAACACATTGCTAGTCTTTAGACTTTAGGTTTAAGTGATCCTTTAAAAGTACCAAACAGCATAAGCATTAACACATGGTCATAACAGCAAGAACTTCCGTCCGTATCGCACCATAAAATTCTCATACTCAATTTTCTATAAGAAAACATAGTTTTCAATCACATATGGCCAATCACACACTAATTACTGGTTATTGCGTGAGAAACCAAAAAATTAGAACTCAAAATGGGAGATTGTAGCTGTAGGAGTCGACACGAGGTACTTAGCAATCGCATTGAAAGAGTAAAAAAACACAAATACCAAGTAAGGGTCATCCCAAATTGAAGGGGTCTAACTTGGCCAAGAGAATAATGAATAGGATGAAGATTTTACAATTTTTTTTTGATAAAAAAGGGAGGCCATCGTTAAAAAACCCCTTCATAACAGTCAAGCTACGAAAATTGCTTAACGGACTATATATGCAAGCTTTGGAAACAAAAATAAGAAGTGAGCAAAAAAGAACAGCAGATTAGTAAAACCATGAACAAAGAGGTCCACATCCCCATCACCTCAGTAACAGCCAGACAAGGAGAATAAATAAAATTTAATATTGGCCAACATATGATATGTAACCAAAACAATGTCATCTACTACGACAACACTAGTGCAGAAGCCCTATATGTACTTGATCAAAAGTAATAGATCAAGACTACAAGTCTTATCTCCTTACTTGGATGGTAAAAGTGAGTGATGACGCCTTATGGAAACGCTCAATCCCTCCACCGATCCTCTGTGCTGTTAGCCATAAATCTTGCGTCTCTTCAACAGTGAGATCAACAAACCGCTTAACTTCACGCCTTGGGCAGACAAGCACATGTGCACAATGTTAAGGAAACTAGATTCAAGCATGAATGTTTCAACAATGAAGATTCATGGTTTCCTAACATATTTTTATCAAAAACCATAGCAGCTCACATGAGAAAAATGCATATATTTCAGTACCATTTTAGCATGCAATGCTTTTTTTTTCTTTTTGATACAAGAATGCAATGCTTTGGATATATAGTTAGAATGACATTGTACACCATTTTCTTTCGCATCTTCCTAAAATTGTGCGTGAATTCTACATATACATACAAATATCCACGAATACATACATATATGGGTGTGTGGGTGCACATATACTATCAATACTCCTCTGCCACAAGCTGGCATACTTCCCAAAACATTAGTTTTATCTATGGAAGACATTGTTTCTTACTATCAAAAGATCAAATAAGGCAACCTCATCATTAGGATTTTTTTTTGGTAGAAAGAGAGTAATATAACATAACTTGGAACAAACAGTAACAAAAATTGTCTGCAACTTGAAGTCGGCAACCGGAATAACCTAAAAACAAATAACAAATGAAAGTAACCAAACAGAAAAGCCCACCATCCCTTATCTTCGGGACATTCTTCCTAGCCACAAATACACTTCTCAACTTTCCAGCTTTCCAGGTCCATCCATCTTACTCTGATCCTTTTAGTATCTACCATGTTACATGTAAATAACTAAAATGTAAACTCGTAGAATACAGTAGTGAGAGAGGCGAGATTAACGTAAAAGGATCAAAAGAAAGCAGCCACCATTTATCTAGATGAATGCTCAATCTCGGAGGTAAATCATGCTTAATATCAACAAATTACCACCATTTATCCTGCTTGTAGCCCAAAATAATACACGTAACAAAGTAAAAAAAAAACTGATTGGATTTAAATTCCCGAGGGTAAAAGGATATGACCTGGAACAACAGGACGGAGGTTGACCATGGCATAGGAAAGGGGGGTGGAGAAGAAGACCTCCTTGGGGTCTATCTTGTACGGGCCGAACGTATAGAATTCCGTTGACATCTGCAGCAACAATTTGGTCGTAAATACCAATTTTTAAATTGTTGGGTGAGCACCGATACAAATGAAAAAATGTTTTGGCACTTGCTTTGGCAGAGGAGGCGGCGGCGGAGAATGAGGTGGTCTGGAAACCTCTCGTAGAGAAGCTGATAGAGCAGCAACGCCCACCCAGACCCGAGCCTATGGAACAAAGCAACCCAAGCTTTGTCATTCATTCATTTAGGGCTCTTACTATTAGGTTTTAGTTTCGTCAAATCATGTGCGCGATTTTGCTACTAAGTAGTTTTGTAAATTATTAAGGGTAAATAACACATTTAGTACATAAATTATTCTGTTTTAGTATATAGTCTTTCAATTATTTTAAAATCATTTAACATTTAGTCTTTGTTTCATTTTAGTATGACATCATTAAAAACTTAACGTGTTTAGCCACTTAGTACCTAAACTATCAGTTTTATTATATTTTAGTACATAAACTTTCAAATTTTTAAAAAATTAAGTTAAAGTTTGAACGATTATATTAAAATGAAATAAAAACTAGACTTTATATATGATTTTGAAAAAAATAAAAAAATTAAATATTAAACAAACCAAAACTAATAATTTAAGTATTAAATGTGTAATTTACTCAATTATTAACTAAAAGAATCTATCTGGTTTTATAAAATATAAATTGTTTTTATATTTTAAAAAACAAAAAACATTAACTAAAATGTGTATGATTGTAAAACTAAAAATGGTTTTCGAAAATAAAAAATAATAAGTGAAAATATAAAACATAAAAAAGATAGTTTCAATATTTTTATTAAAGTTATTTTAAAATTTAAAAAAATAATAATAAAATATAGAACCTAGATTTTTAACAATATTTAAAGTTTTATAACTTTTAAAAGTTAAAATAATTAAAAATATCATTTTATTATAATTTAATAATCATTTGTAGATTTTACTTTATTTTAAACCGATACACATAAATAATAGCATTCGTTGTAAATTCATCCTATTATTTTCAGTTAGGATGAAATTTGATTTTTAAACTATAAATTATCTTTAAACTTTAAAAAATAATAAATTAATTTATTATTTTTTAAATCAAGTAATTATTTGAAAAACAATTTATAGTTGGAGGTTATTTGAATATTTTATTCTAAAAATATAATGAAAATTCAAACACCTTCTTCCTTTCTAATAAAAATGTAACACTCTCAATGATTGGTTGATTTAATGGCATAGAACTAAATCCCTTAACAAATTTTTTTTTACGTTTATGAATTGGGTAAATTAAGTTGGAAGGATTATCCTCGTATATAAAAAATAAGATAAATTATACGTTTAATGTCTAAACTACTAATTTTAGTAACTAAAGTTTTAATTTTTAAAAATAATACCTAACATTTAATATTTATTTCATTTTAGTACTCGTCGTCAAAAAACTTAACACGTTTAGTATCTAAACTATCAGTTTTAGTCCGTTATAATACTTTAACTTTTATATTTTTTTAAACTTAACGTTAAGTTTTTTAACGAGTACTAAAATAAAACAAAAATTAAATATTAGAAGTGATTTTTTAAAAAATTGAAAGATTAAATACAACAACAGATCGAAATTGAATGAGGATTATATAAAAATATAGCACTTTCAAAGATTGGTTAATTTAATTGGATGAGGATTAAATTTTTAAATAATGCCAGATTTGTGAATTGAAAAATTGAATTGAAAGAATTATTTTCGATTTTATAATATTTGTCTTAAATTAATTAAATAATAAATAAATATAGACGATTATATATATAAAAAAAAGACTGGATTTTCTACTTGATTGCGTCATCAGTCATTCAGACAAGCAAAGGAACTGCATATGTAACAGACATTAGTCATTTATTCCCTCTGTTTTTGCTTTCTATTCTAAACGCATCACCCTCTCTTTTCAAAATCCGAAGAAATAAGCTTTTTCTTCTTCTATTTATCGGTAAATTCACCTTTTTGTTTATCCCTGTGCTCGTTTAGTTCTTAATTTTCTACGGTTATGGCTTGTTTCTTCAAACAGTTACTTTTAACGACGGTCTAATTAAGGAAATGCAGCAACTCTGAGTTTTTTTCCCCTGAAAATTTTAGTAATTTTTAGTTTTATCTGTGGTTCTAAAGAAAGTTTGATGTTAGTAAGGTCAATAAATTCCGGTTAATTTTGCATGGTAATGAAATCCAGTTATTCTTGGTTGGTTTAGGGTTTATAAGTTCCCTTTGAATGTTTTCAAAATGCCATTTTCTTTCACCATTGCTGCTTAAATTTAATCAGAGTATTAATATTGTCTTCCGAGTGTTTGCTTAAATGATTGACTGAAGCAAAATTTAAAGCTCAATCAATAGCTTAGATGGTGAGTTTTCGAGGTCGATTACAAGAACCGAGAGTTTCCTTTAAAGCCCAATCATAGTAAATTTTCTTTATTAACAGGAAAGAAATCAAGGAGTGGGGAAATTAAGGAATAAAGAAAAGAGTTTCCTTTAAACATGTTTGTTGGGTTTATTGTCTGGTTTTGTAATATTTGTTTCATTGTTTAGCACATAAAAGTCCGCAATCCATCGATTAAGTATCTCATTTCGTCGAACTCAACAGCAACTGTGAATTGCTTCATTGTCTGATTTCGTCGATAAGTATCTAAATTTTAAATATACAAAGAGTATGAGAACGTGTATCATATTTTAAATTTTTCAATTCATACACAAATATTAAATAAAGTACAAATAGTCCACGTATGGATAATAAAATGGGTCCCGCCCACTAATATTTTATATAATTGGAAAAAAAAAGTAAGAAAGATTAATCTATGTACGATTGTTCCCAAATTAATTAATTAAAAGATAAACTAAATATTATTAGTGTTGGTTTATTTTAATATTTAAATTTTTAAAAAAATTTAAATTATACTTAAAGTTTAATTTTTGTTTTATTTTAATTATTTTTTTAAAAAAAAATTAACGTTAAATTTTAAACGAGATAATAAAATGAAACAAAAATTAAACTTTAGATATGATTACGAAAAAAATGAAAATTTAAGTAATAAAACAGATCAAAATTAATAATTTAAGTTTTAAACACATAATTTTCCCATAATGAATTACAGTAACACTAAATTAGAGAAATAATGGGAAGTTTTGTTTGTTATTTGCTGACGATTAGGGTTTAAACTCACGGTTAGGAATGTTGCCACGTATTCAAGTGACATAGCACATCGGCTGTACACGTGGCATAGCTATGGGTATTTTGCGATAGCGTAGAAATGGAAGGTATCACAAGGAGACAAAAGGTGACCCACCGTAGTGGGTCCCACATTCTGACGTGGCGACCATAACTCCTGAAAAAAACGAGTTTCTGTTTTATTTATTTATTATTGCTCGAAAGCCTTCATAAAATGACATCCTCGTGCATTGAACCCCTTTTGCTCACCCACTAGAAACTCGCAAGTGGACGACAGGCTATGAATGTGTGTCATTAAACGTCTAATTATGCCCTCAGTCCTTTTATCCTTAAAATTATGATATTTAATCCCCCTGGCTTTAAAAATTGAATTCTAACTGATAAACTATGACTTCTGTCAAATTTGAATATGTATTTTTAATTAGGTTTTCAGTTTCAGATTAAGCATTTAAATAATAACATCTGACATATTTATGCTGTACATTAGCCTTTAATTCTTAATAATACACATAAATAATGGTGTAAATGATCGTTTGGTAATCTGTTTATGAATAATTCGTATATCATTCATTTTATGTTTTTCTATTAGATTAAATAAATGTATTAAAAAATTTAAGTTTATTTCATAAACGTACAAACATGAAGAGAGACGTATTCGATTTATTTATGTTCACGAATAAGCTCGTTCAACGACTCATTCGTTCATTTATGAACAAACTCGTTTGATGACTTGTTTATAACTCGTTTTTCTTTTACAATTTGAATATAGATGAATGTGTGGACTAAATTGAACATACTATTAAAATTTGAGTTTAAGCACTAGTGGAGGTTAAACAAATATGTTCACGAACATCGAACAAACAAACATGAACACGAATACGAAATTGAAATTTAAATGAACACGAATCGAACATAGATACCTTTAAAAAAATAAACAAATGAACACGTCCATAAATACTAATATAACCTTATTCATTTAAGTTCTATTTTTCAAGCCTACTTGTAAAATAATTAATTTTTCAGAATTATTAAAGAGGAGGATTAAATTTTAAGTTTATAAAAGTTATAGGGACAAGGGAAGGGTTAATCCATAATAAAATAGATGGGAAAGCCAAAATGATTTCTCCGACTGCCATGTTATTAATTGTGTGCAAAAACATCCGTGTCGTATTATCTTATATTTTCACCCATTTTAATCTGCAAATATTATATTTATCGAATGCAAAAAAGCAGCCAATAACAAGATCCGAGGCAACTAATAAGCGGGAAACATAAACCACGTGCCTCCTTTAGAATCCGACACATAACGAAAGGAACATTGCCACGTCAGATTGCCTTTTTTATTTACAATTATTTATCTCTTTTCTTTTGCACGTTTGTTTGAAAGTGTGAATCCCACCACCCGTAGCGCGCGTGACATAAATGCGTGGGGCGCTTTTATTTCCTCTTTTCATCTGCGCGGTGAAATTTGACCGAACGCATAGGTTCCCCATTTTTTTAATTAAAAAATATTTGTGGGGGCCGATTTCACACGTCATCACTAGCGGCCACATATCTCGAGCGTGAAAATAGGCCAAGGCGAGGAAAAAATATATGATCGGCAGATGAACGTGGGGCCTACATTCTCGGAAGTTCCGTGACCGTGACCCATCCATCGGACGGTCCGGATCCGTTCGTTGATCCACAACCACGAGTCTCCTGTTACATTCAGCCCGAGGGTGTTTTTTCATGGGTAAATTAAATATTTATTATTTAATTTATTAATTTTAATTTGTTTTACCGTTTAAACTTTTAATTATCTAAAATTCTATTTAATATTTTATTTTATTTTATTTTAATACTCACCTTTGAAAATTTAATGTGTGTAGACACTCATTTTCGCTCGGAGTTATTTGATTTCTTTTTATTATATATATATATATATATATATAGTCTTTTTCTCAAAACATTTTGACAAAGTATAATATATAGTTTTCAGAAAACGGTTTTTCAAAAAATATATTGTATAATTTTAAAAACATTTTTTATATAGTTTCGAAAACATTTATATTATATAGTTTTTAAAAGTCATTTTGAAAATATATATAATATATAGTTTTTTAAAAAAATATTTTTGAAGTTATATATGTTGTATATGTTTTTAAAAAACGTTTCTGAAAATACGTATAATATATAGTTTTAAAAAAAAACATTTTGAAAAGTTATATATTATACGTTTTTGAAAATTTTTTATATAGATTATTATTATTATTATTATTATTATTATTATTTCCTATTTATTTATTTATTTATTTTTCTCTCTCCAGGGTCTATCGTTTTGGTCCAGCAAAAGTCCAGTCAGGTTTGGGCCTGACCCAGCCCGTCTAGGTTTAGGGTTTGGGAAACCCTAAAGTGATATCAAGTTAACAATTCAGGCGCCGCATGGAGAACAAGTCACGCATCAGTCAAACGCCGAAACGGCCGGCCGATTATCCCGGGACTGACCCATCCCGGGATGGTCGATATCACGAACGGCATGCATGGGAATAGTGGAACCATCACAGCACTCATTTCGGG
Organism: Hibiscus syriacus; assembly: GCF_006381635.1. NCBI lineage: Eukaryota > Viridiplantae > Streptophyta > Magnoliopsida > Malvales > Malvaceae > Hibiscus > Hibiscus syriacus. The sequence goes on along the minus strand of NW_024062118.1, from coordinate 13,932 downwards.
AGTCAAGCGACCAACACCGGGGCTATAAAAGCCCCCGGTGAGGCCAACAAGGGGAGGACGGTATCACACAAAATAGAACCCACAGATAGCATCATCAACAGAAGGGAGAACCCCCGAGAAACACAGAAACCAACGGCAGAATCACGGCCACAAAAAACCAAACATCAACACAAAACAGAGAACATAGATCTACACCAAACGTCAACCACATACAGAACCACAGTACACCGAGAGCCATAACCAAACACAAGTCCAAACGAAACACAACCAGAATGCAAAATAAACCAAGACAACAGCAAAAAAACAAAAACAAAAGCAGACAGCCCCGATCTAAGCCACGAAGGGCCACCGGAAGCGGAAAGGTCGCCGGAGAAGGGTAGGTGCCGAACGGTTTTTGTAGATCTACGGTTATTTGGGTGTGTTTTAAAGATTTGGGGCTCAGAATCGGGTGCACGACGTTGAGGGAGTTGTTTTGGTAGGTTTGGGTTTCCTACGGCCGCCGACAGCGGCGGCCGGCACGGCGTTGGCACGACGGGGAGACCACCGGAGCTATGGCCTGATATCTCCCATTTAAGAGAGTTTGAGAGACGAGAGAGAGCGCAGAGAGAGAGCGCAGAGAGAGAGGGAAAATGGCCAAATGAGAGAAATGAAAAACAAAACCCTATTTTCGGCTTTAAATACGAGATTCAAAACGGCGCCGTTTTACGAAGGATTGATTTGCAAATAGAGGATTTTTAAATCCTCTACGCAGTCCCTGGTATTTTGGATCGGTTTTCATTTTGGTCACTATTTGTAATTTTGACCCCGAATTTACAATTCAATTAATTTGGTCCCGGTTTATATTTTTTATCTTTGTGAATTGGCTCCTAACTTTTTCATTTTTTTTGCAGTCCATTTTAATGTCAATTTGGCCCGTTAATTCTATTTTTTAATTTGGTCCCCCTACGTCTTACTGTATTTTATCGCTGTCATTATTATTATTATTCCTTCATATTTTTGTTACTATTAAACTTTACCTTTTTTTCTTTTTCCTGTTTTAATTTTATTTTATCTATCATATTTTTCTTTCCTCTTTGACTTATTTCTGTTTATTTATTTCTTTGTCACTTATTAATTTTTTTTTCTTTTGACTTGTTATTATTATTACTATTTTTGTTTTCGATTCAATTAATATTTGTTTATTGTTTTTTATCTAACATTTTCGATTTTTCTTTTAGAAGAATTTCAACCGATCAAAGGTAAGTAATTCGAATCGGATTTCTAAATTTAAATTTAAATTTTCTAATTTTCGTAATTAAAGACAACCGGCAAATTAATTGGTACCGAAAGGGCGGTTCAAGGGTGCTAATCCTTCCTTGACCGTAAACGACTCCCGAACCCGATTCACTTCTGATAAAACGCAGATCAGGTAAGATGGTGTCCGACCTACCTAAATTCGTTTTAAAATGGTCGGTGGCGACTCCAATCCACATTTCTCAAGTCGAAGCCCAATTCCGGAACCCAACCAAAAGACGGTTCCGACAATGTGTTTAATGCGAAGTAACGAATATTGACCGGTTGTGAGCATATATTTGGCGGTCACCTCACCTGATTCCTTGGATTGGTCAAGTTCAAGTAGCCTTTTTTATCAAGGTCTTTGCCACTGGTAATAGCCGGTCATCACATCGCTTCGGCAAATCCTAGAGCCGCTTCCTCCCCTAACCTTAAAACTACGTTCTTATATATTAGGGTAAACTAAATTTTTAGTCATTAATTTATTTTTTAGTTTCATTTTAGTCACAAACTATTTTATATTTTTAAATCACACTTAATGTTATATTTATGTTTTGTTTTAATCACTCAATATTAAAAAATAAATATAATAATTGATATGATATTTATTTTTATTTTTTAATGATAATCTGATATTATTTTATAATGATATATCAGTATTTCTGTTAATTTTTTTAATGATGAGTTATTAAAATAAAATCAAAATATAACCTTCAATATGATTTAAAAAAAGTAATTAAGTGACTAAAACGGAGCAACAAGAATAGATGGTGACTATATAAATAGTTTACCCAAATAGTTATTTATTATTAATTAATTAATTATTTGTTGCCAAATCGATAGGGAGTGAGATGAAACTACGGAGGCTTAGGTGGGAAGGAAAATAAATATGACACGTTGCGATATGGAATAATTTAGAAAAAAGGAGATAGAAAAGATAATTAATCAACAGTTAGGATCTTGCCATGTTGGTCTAGAGACAATGAGAATCGTTGGATTTGTCTAGGAATGAAGGGTTAGGATTTTGGTATTATTTGGCAATCAGAGATCTTTGGCCGTTCATTAAGGCTTGGAGTGGTTTTAGTTGAGGGTGAAATACCCAGAAGACATTTAGAGCACAAAAAGAGGAAAGAGAGAGTTAGAGAGAGGATCTAAAATCTTTCAAGTCTGAGTGTGACAGATTGTTTCAACACCAGATCTTTGAAAACTATTTAAATCGGATTCTCGCCGGAGATTGTCACCGTTGCTCTGTTTCCCGGTGGACTATGGTGGATTTTAGACGATTCACTGATGAGGGATTCGATTACTCTTGTTTCTATTTCAACTGATTTATTATTATCTGCAAAGAAGATTTATTTACAGAGATGGATAGAACCAGAGAGGCCAGGAGAGTCACTATGGCCGCCGTTGCAGCCACAACACATGGCCTTTCACGGCGGCGGCATAGAAGTAACTCTCATAGAGACTCACCAGGTTTTTCTAAGTCAGATCTGGTCCTCCTTTTCCCTTTTTGTTTCTTTAAAGTGAATTTTTCTGATTCGTTTTTGTTTCTTTTCCCTTTCTGTTCGGTGCAGAGGATGATGGACTGGTGGAGTTACAAGAAACGACACGTTTAAGGGATCGAAAGAAGGATCGAAATCGAGAACGGGAAAGGGATAGAGAACGGGAGAGAGAAAGAGAAAGAGATCGCTTGAGTAGAACGAGTAAGAGAAGAAGAGGGGATAGATTGATAAGTGACAGAGAAGATGGAGCTGATGAAAGTTCTGAAGAAAGTGTAAACGACGATGAAGATGATGAAGACGGCGTGGGAACCACCGCTGGTGGAGGTTCTGTTCGGATGATTCCGCGAAACAACGTTGCCGGGTCTTTGTCGATTCATCATCAACAGCATCAAAATCAACACCAACATCAACCCCGGAAGAGCTTCCAACTACCGGTGAAAGTTATTAGAACGACAACGCAAGCGGGCCCTGCTATGGTTACCACCACAACTACCTCATCTACACGGAAGGCTGCTGATGAGATGATTGGCATGTCGGTGCCTAGAAAAGCTCGGTCAGGTAGAGAGATGCAAGAGATCGGCGAAATTCTTTCTTTCTGTTAGCTTCTAATTCTATAGTCACTGATTTTTTGTGTTTTTCTTTTTTTACAGCTTCAACTAAAAGGTCTCACGAATGGGCATCAAGTGCCGGTGCTGTTGGTGTAGTTGGCGGAGAACATATTCACCGTCAAGCTTCAACTTCGCCGGTGAGAACAGGTGTAGCTGGGATGTTAACATCACCGTCGCCAGTTTCTGCCTCTCCATCTTCTTCCAATGCTTCTGCGAGGAAGAAGATGGTTAGTTTTCTGGTTAAATTTTTTGTTCCTTTTTTTTTTCGTTCAAATTATTGACGAGGATTTGGTTTTGATGTAGAAGCCTAACGGAGCAAAGCAAAGGCCACCCAAATCATCGTCGAAATCGTCATCTTCAGCTCAAGAAGAGATTGAGATAGAGATTGCCGAAGTTTTATATGGTTTGATGAGGCAGCCACAAGTCCCATCGAAGCAAGATATAAATGGGAATGATTCAAGCGAAGTTAATAAACACAATAATGATTCTAAATCAAGAGTTTCTTCACCGATCTCCCACTCCGCATCATCTATTCCTCAACCATCTTCCATTTTACCTTCCAATTCTCTCTCGTCCGCTATTCCTATCTCTGCAATTGGTTAGTAACTTTTAGATTAGAAGAAATAGAAGCTTGTACCTTTTTGAGCATTTGGGTGACAGATTTTGATTCGGGTATTGTTTTTTTGTAATGTTTACGCAGCTCCAAAGAGTAAAAAACCAAGACCAGTGAAGTACGAGGATGAAACTACGCAGATAGCACCACCTCCTATTTTCCCTGTTATGAACAATTCCATTTCGTCTACTACAACTAAGGTTGAAATCTATCAACCTGCTAAAATTGAAGCTACCTCTCCCAATTTGAAAAGAACATTGTACAAGTGGCTGAAAATTTGGTGAATTCTTCTCAAGCCGGACCATCTTCATCAGGGTTGGATCAGGCTGAACCAATGAAGGAAGTGAAGTGCAGTTTGGTAAAGGATTCTAAGCCTTTGACCGAAGAATCTGAGGGTAGAGATCTGGGTATCTGTAAAAAAGAGGAGTCTCAATCGCTGATGAAGGAAACTGCACCATCTCCTGTTAATAATAATCCTTCTTCCGCTGGTCTCCGATTAGATGATGAGCGTTATAATTTGACCATGACGAAAGCGTGAGCATTGCTCCCTTTGCTCATTTCCTTTATTTTTTAATGAGGTGTTATAAGTCTGGAAACCTTTGGTGTCTCAGGAATTCAATGGTTCGTGAGATTGAGAGTCAGCGGGAAGAGAAATTCCAGATTGATCTGATGGTACGGATCCCATTGTTGTTAAAAGATCCAACTTTATTTTTTTTCTTAAAAAAATCTCCTCCTTATTGATTCTTAACTATGGAATTCTTGGTTTCTCCCACCGTTTTTTGGTTTTAGGCTCTTCCTCTATCTAGATCATCACCAGAAAGGGATGATGAGATTGGTTTTGGGGCTTCAGATCCTAATCCAATGTCCACAGATATGGAATTGGTGAGTCACCAAGCTGTCATATCTTTCACTATGATGTTTGTCATTAACGGCTTTTGGTTTGTTTCCACATTCAGGAGATGAAGTCTGCGGTTAAGAAAGATGATAAAAGAGTGAAAATCGGAAAGGAAGATGTGAATGTGGATGCTGATAATAATAAGAAGCCCAAACCGATTGCTGAAGAAGCGGAGTCACATAATCCAGTTCTAAATAGTGAGAGGAATATTAATCTTGAGCTTGATTTGGAGAAATCTGATAGAGATAGTGGCACAGGTAGTGTCTGTGCCAACAAGTGTAATCACCATGCACAAAAGCAGCAGCATCAACAGCCTGATATTGAGAAATCCGGTAAAAAGCAATCCCTTTTTCTTTTCATGGGAAAACTTCTCTCTGGTTTCTGATTGGATTTCTGTTATTTGTCCAGCACAATCTGGTGCTCCTCTATCTTTGCCGATGTCATTGGCTAGCTGGCCTGGTGGATTTCCTCCAATGGGGTATAACTTGTTGATTTATTATTGGGTTTTTGTGCGTATTTGGCATTAGATGATATAAACCTGTGGTTTAGATGTTACAATGGGGGTAATGACTTCCCCCCCCCCCCCCTTCCTGAGCAGATACATGGCTCCTCTACAAGTTGTTTCCACGGACGGGAGCGCTGTATCATCAGCATCTATTCAGGCATGACACAATGTTCTTTATGTTCTCTTGTCTTTGTCATTATTATTATTATTATTGGTCCTAATCTATCTTTTAACTTTCGGACCATGCAGCCTCCACATTTGCTTTTTAATCAACCAAGGCCAAAGAGATGTGCAACCCATTGTTATATTGCTCGGAATGTACGCTATCACCAGCAATTCATGAAGATGAATCCTTTCTGGCCAGCAGCACCTGGCTCAGCTTCACTTTATGGACCAAAGGCAAATCTAAATATTGTGCCCCCTTCAGAATTGAATGGGAACATTCCTGGGAGAGCTATGAATTCTGTACAAGATAAGGGGCAGAGTCTTGCAATTTTCCCTGGTCATGTTGGTAAAGATAAAAGTTCGCAAGCTGCTACCAATACTGTGGATGGTGCACAGAGAAAGCAAATACTTCTCCAGCCAGCTCTACCCACTGGAGCACCAAGTAATATTCTGGTATGCTCTTGACTGAGAAAACCTCTTTTCTATTTATTTATTTTTAACTGTCTTATGCTGCATAAAATTCCACAATTATATCTGATAGTGTTGTGAACTTGCCCTTAACATTATACAATAAAATTGCCTAAGACCCTTTTGGGCGAGGCCACTTGATCAGGCACACGGCTGGTGCATTCAAACACTATTTATCAACATTTCTTGTTTTTATGGAGGCACTGTGTAACACCGACAGTAACACTTGTATAGGTTTTTCAGTATATAATAATATAGAAAATACTTTTAGAATTTAAATTCTTATTAACTGCTGTTCACTCATGCTGTCTAACAGATCGAATCTCTTTACACTGAAAATTTGTTAAATTATACAAATATTTTAATTTCATTTTCCATTGTCGAATTTGATAGTCTTGAGATTTTATTTGAATGTCAAAAAAGAAACATTTTAGTTAGACTAAAATTTTATAAATCTAAATTTTAAAATTTTGTAGCAGATTCAATGTGACGGAGTATTTATATGTATTAATGGGGTAAACACAAATAAGGTTGACAACTTAGAGTCTGGAGTGATATTTATTTAAGGATAATTATATCATATGGACGATCAATTTGATATTTTTCTTTTTGATGTGTTCTATTTCAGCATGGCCCTGCTTTTATTTTCCCATTGAGCCAGCAACAAGCTGCTTCTGCATCTGTCCGACCTGGTTCTGTGAAATCTCCTGGTGCTGGCTTCAACTATGCAAATATGCCAGGCAACGAATCCCAGTACTTGGCAATTCCGCAGTATAATGCATATCCATTTCCATCTCCTGCACATGTTGGGGCACCGCCTGGATATCGAGGAAATCATGCACAGCCTATGCCTTTTATTCCTGGATCTTTCTATTCTTCCCAAATGCTTCACCCGTCACAGATTCAGCAGCAGCCTACACAGTTACAGCAAAGCCAACAAGGTCACCAGAACCCTAGTGTGTCCAGTGGTGCATCCTCCTCCCAGAAGCATTTGCAGAGGCCTCATGGAACTGGGGTGGGTGGTGGCAGTGGAAACTTGCAAGTTTTTCCTACTTCCAAAAACCACTCACCTCATCCCCTACAGCTTCTGCAACGGCCAAGTCAGCATGCTTCTCATCAAGCTCGGCGCCGTGAGGGTGAATTAGGTGGCAAAGATAGCCCATCAACTGCTGATAGCCGAGTATCTGGTGTTAATATGAATATTTATGGTCAGAATTTTGCCATGCCCTTGCAACCTCCGAACTTCACTTTGATGACTGCTGCGCCATTGGGTGGTTCCACCGTTTCTGGTGGTAACCATGGGGAAAAGAAGCAACATATTCGACAGCCAAGTTCGAAGCCTGGAGTTGAGCCTCTTACATCGCAATCTTTTGCCATGTCATTTGCCTCCATTAATGGTACTACTACTGCTTCTGGACTTGATATTTCCTCCTTTGCACGTGATCATGCAATTCTTCAAAGCCTTCCAGAGAATACAAGGCAAAGCTATCAACAGATCATGGCAGCTGCCGTAGCTGCCCAAACAGCACAACAGAAGAAGAAGAATTATCGTGCTTCTGAAGAAGGGAAGCATGGAACTAATGATGCATCTAGTGTGGAAGAAGGGAGGAACGCAATGGCAGGAAATATTTCTGCTACTGCTGGGCAGTCCATTGCCTTCTCCAGACCGGATCTGTCTGATTCGTCTGTTTCCACTCTTCCAGGCAGCAATGTTATTGATAGTTCAGCCCGCACAATTAATCTTGGCTCTGCTCCTGGCAGAACTTCAGGTTCTGTTATGCCAGCTTCGATCAGTGGTGTAAATTCTCCTAATGCTCAGCAGCAACTTCAGCGGAATCAGCAGCAGCAAATGCTTGGGACTGCCGCCGCTTCTCGAAGTAAACTGCTGTCAACAAATAACGGAAGTGCTTATTCTGATCACCTTCCTTCGTCTTCTATGGCTGGAAAATTTCCAAATCACCTGTTTCCTCAAAATATGGTGCAAACCGGCAGCAGTCCAACTCAATCTTCTCAGTTGAAGAATTCTGCAGGAACAACTACTTCTCAAGTTTCTCCATCTCTCATCTTCAACTTCATCAACCCTTAAAAATATTTCCCTGCAACAAGCCCGGCCACAACAAAACCACAGAGATTTCTTTTACAGCTAATCCTAAATCAACACAAGGTCAACAGCCTCCTAGTAGCACTCCATCCCCCTCTTCTCCGATGGTGGTTGGCTCTCCCATAACTTCAATCTCCAGGAGTGCAGGTGGTAGCCCCAAGACAACAGGTTCCGCTTCTACTGGCAACAAATCTAGTTTATCATCTCAGCAGACCAAGAACACACCATCTAGTCAGATGTCATCTCCTATTGGTGGGAGTGTGCCTTCCGTCCTGGGAAACCCTCGCTTAAGCTCATCTTCAAATATGGGTACCAAGCCCCAGGTGGTGCTACAGCAACAGCAACAACAGCAGTACCAAAAGCACGCAATGCATCCTGCACAGCTATTCTTCTCAAATGCTTAATGAAGGCCCAAGCTCAACACGCACCAAGTATCACAGCTGCAAGTGGGTGCTATCTTCAAAGACATCATAACGACCAACAACAGGCACAACCTCCAGGATCATCAACAACTTCAACGTCCATGTTGTCATTGTGTTCTACAGCCAACACTGGTACCACCGACTATGCAAAGGCAGCTGCTGCGGGAAATACAGAAGGTGGCATAAAACAACACAGGGGCTTATCCATGCTGCTCAATTTGTTACCACACAGTCCTCTGGAAAGCCTTATCAGCTTGTTCCAGGTTTGCAGTACGTTCATGCCGTCCCTGCAGCTGTTTAGGTGAAACCAGCAGAGCAGAAACAACCTGCTGGTGAGTCGAATTATGCCCTTTCTGTGCTTTTCGTATTGGTTATTGCCTTGCAAGGAACAAGAAAAAGATAGGGCAGCGGGAAGAGATGTTTGTATCGCAGAGTTTCTTGTGGGTTGTACTTACTATGATATTTATCCAACATATATGTATACACTTGTGTTGATAAACTCGATCATCCTCAAGTCTCTAATTAAATAGAGTGGTTTGATGGGGAGATAGGTTGTCAAAAAACTGTTTTTGCAAGGCAAAAGATGTAGTAGGGGAAATAGGGCTGCAAGGGAGGCAACACCAAACTTTTCCATCTATTGTTTTGGCAGTAACGATGGTTCTTTCTGCTATATAATTTTATTTTCCTCTTTTTTTATTTGGGATTTTGAATAGACGAGTAGACAAGATCTTTTGACATAATATATATGTAACTGAAAGGTGTATATGTATATGCACATTTAATTCTCTCCATTTTTTGCTTCTGATCTACTTTGCATTTTCATTTTTTCATTGTTATACTTGATGAATTTTTTTTTTAATTTACGGGGAGTCAAAGTTGCGGGACCATTCATTTCTGTGCTGCGCTGTGCCGTTCTGTGCAGTGCTGTGCTGTCCATCGTTCTTATTATATTTATTTTCCCCTCAGCCGAATAATGATTGATCGGAGCACTCTATTTTTCCACCCAAGGTTTGTACTCTCTCTCTCTCTCTCTTATTAATTGTAAAAAAAATTGACTTGCAATTTGATTAGATTGGTTGAATAAATCATGTTCTGCTTCTAATGTAAATCATCTTTATTATTAATAAATTAAATTATTTTTGGGATAAATATTTTAATATATGGTGGGTCCCACATTTTAAGGAAAAACTGTTTATGTATTGTAGAAGAATAATTTTAGAGCTACTATATTATTGTATGTGTGTAAAATAAAAATAAATAAATTCAAATCCTTAACCCCAAAAATCTAATAAAAATAAATACCTATTAGGTCTTTCACGACGTGGGGAGTCGGTCTCTTTCTATCGGAAAAAGAAATTCAAGTAGGTCTCTATGATTAGCTTAACCTATTGTTTTACAGATAAATTAAACAAATGATCATTAATGTTTAAATACATTTTTATTTTTATTATTAAAATTTTAAAAAGTAACAAATTGCTCATTAATATTATAGATTTATGACAAATCGATCACTTATCGTTAACAACTGTCACTAGAGATAATAGAATTAATCAGTTAATTAAAAACGCAACTCGATGATTCCTCTTGATTAATTTAAATTATAATTTAATTTAATCATATTAAAATTGAAGGAAAAAGGGTACGCAAGATCCTTATACTTTAAAAAATAATGTGACATTCATACTATTTTTTTCTCAATGTGATCTTTCAAATAAAATAATAATAATATACTGTGGCTCTTTGGTTAATGTTTTTTGCCATTAATCAATGAATATGTTAGTTATGAAGATACTTTCTTAAATCTGTTACCAAGGGAATTTGTGACTATTAGTAGAAACAAAATAACCATTTTTCGTTTGCATGGAGATTTGTTGAAGGGGAATGAGAATAATCATGAAGATTTTTACAAAGACTTGTGGTTGACTTAAAGCATCCTAATGACGAATGACTTACACTAATATTAATCAATGACAAAATATATTGATCAAAGGATCACATCAAATTCTTTTTTTTAAGTCGGAGGACTGCATCAAGAAATAATAGTACGATAGCTGCATTATTTATTTTAAGAACAGGAGCTTCACGAACCCTTCTACCAAAATTTAAAAATTCAAATTCATCTAATTTGAATATAAAATCATCCGAACATAAAATTAATTTAAACTCAAATAATTTAAATATTTAAAATCCAAATTAATCCAATGCAAATTAACCCAATCCAAACCAACCGACATGTCTAATTGAAAGGTCAAATTAGAATGAATTGTAGAGTCAATTAGAAATAAAATGGTATTCAGTACCAATAAATATGAGAAAGTAGGGGGACCACAAACTCCCAAATGTAACATAAATTTAAGAACGCCCCAAGGACCAAAGTTGAAAATATATATTTAAACCTTTCTTCTTCTTCCTCCGGGGCGTAAACCACATTTTACAACGGCTGCAAAGCGAGTTATGGCCCGGGCTTTTCTGCTTCTGATGGCTGCTTTGCTTCGATTTTCCTATGCAGCTGTTTACTAGGTCGGAGACTCCGCTGGTTGGACCACCATTGGCAATATTGACTACAAGCAGTGGGCTGCTACCAAAACCTTCAAACTTGGTGACATTATTAGTAAGTTCTTCTTCTTCCCTTAATTTGCGTAAGTGTTTAATCGCAATTCTGGGTTTGTCGAGGTGCTTGTTGGTGTATTGGATTTTCTTTCTATTCTAACAAAATTAGATTATTGGGTTCCGCATAAATCTCTATTTGGAACTGAATTTACTTTTAAATAAGAGTAAGTTGGGAATTAGCTTATTATAAAATTTAGTAATTATCAATAAAAAATTAAAATAAGAGAATCTGAAAAATTCCGAGACTGCTCCCACAAGTATTCCCTCTATTCATCACAGCAGCCAAGGGTATTTTCAGATATTTTGTTGTTGATAATTTATCTTTGATTCTGAAATGGGATTGTCTCAGAAAAGGCGGGTTAATATACGGCGTTACCGGATATATTAAAAGATATTTAACAAATTCGGTTTAGCCGGAAATGTTGACTAATAATAATGTAGTAGGTCTAAGTCATGAAGAAATATTAAAAAATTGTGCAACTGGCAAACTTAACTTGTCGGTTCGTGTCGATCCAAATTAAAAATGTGTCGATCCAAAACGATATAACAGGTAAAACTATGACAAAACCGGTATTGAAATGATAAAACCGGTAAAGCGCTACCGGACACATTTAAAGTGTCGGTACTTTAATATAAGGATCGACACTTCGTGAATTTAAAAGAGAAGCAGTTTTAAATCCTATAAAGTGTCGATACTTTTAAAAAATGTATCGATCCAAAACGATATACCATGTAAAAATGATAAAACCGGTAAAACGTTACCAGATATATTGAAAGTGTCGATACTTTATATAAGGATCGACACTTTGTGAATTTAAAAGAGAAGCAGTTTTAGCTCCTATAATGTGTCGATACTTTAAAAATATATCGATCCACAACGATATAACATGTAAAAATATGATAAAACCGGTATCAAAATGATAAAACCGGTAAAACGATACCGGATATATTGAAAGTGTCGATACTTTCATAAGTACGTGTAATAATTATCGACACTTTCAAAGAAATAGGTAATTATCCTTTCGAAAGTATCGACACCTGACATAAAAGTATCGACACTTTGTATTTGTATCGATTAAATATAAATAACATATCCGATGAAATATAAATGCCATATCTAAATATCCTCTGAAAATCGATAGAACGGACGAGTTTTGAAATCGAAGCGTAATTGTTGCTGCATTTCAGAAGGCGTTTCTAAAGCGATGTTTGTTTGTTTGTTTGTTGATGCGTCGAATCGAAAAGTATGTTGTCGAAACCCTAGTTTTTATTATTACAGTAATCGCGAATAAGGTTTTTATGTGTTGTTTGGGGTTTTGGAGTAAGAAGCATTTGGGACCGATTGCAGGTAGAAAGTGATATTGAAGGTAAAATATAAATGTCGATACTTTTATTAAATATTATAGGTAGAAAATGATATTATAGGTTGTATAAATGTGCCGTCACATTTTGTAGTGGCCATTCAAATTCTTTTGAAGAAAACCGTTTTAGCACAAGAGTAGTTATCTATATTTGTATATTGAATAAAGTGTATGTAACAAATAATTTGATTTGCGTAAACTGATATATGAAGGAAAATGGAGTCAATGGGTTGGAAATTTGTTGGTGGCGCAGATGACTTTGAAATTGAGGCTGAGACTCGAAAGCAACCAAAGGGTGGATATATGTACTTCTAGTAAGTATCAATGTCTTTTTGTTATTATTGTTGAAATGGTAATTGGATTAAAGTATCGATAAACTTTAAATTGATTACAAATTTTAAATGTTGACAGTATGGCCGAATGCAAAAGGATGAAGGATAGCACACAGAGCGGTTCGATATGTAAAATGAAATTGACATTGAGTACTATTTAGTGTTAATGTATTGATTAATAACGTTTATGTTTAATATTAGGTGACAAAAGATGTGAGGTCCAAATGGAATTCAATGAGTGATTCTGAAAAGGAACCTTACATCACACAGTCAAGGAATGATAGTAAAGAATACAAAGAACGGAGGAAAGCACATGAAAATAAGGTATTCATTAAACTTGTAAATACGTTGATACAAAATATATAAGAACTATAACATTATATATTGTTAAAAAATGTAAGAAGTGTCGACAAGCAGCATTAAAAGGGTGAATTCATTAATTAAACACCTTAAGGAGAAGGGTCAGTTGAATGTGCTGGGAGAAATAGGTTTTGGATCGTTGGTAGGAGTAAGGGATCGACCTATTCGGAGGGATTGTGTCGATCCTTGATGGCGCAATTTGATGTTAGACAATGTATTGCTAAGAATGTGGAATTTTTTCATTTCCTCTCGGGATCCCATGTGCTGCAGCCGTATTGGGGGTAGAAAATGAAGGCAAAAGTGTTGTAGAAGTCTGTAAGAGTAAGGACTGGAAAGCACTTGCCTCCAAATATGGTTTGAAGAAGAAGGTGACATATGCTGAAATTGAAGAGGAAATAAAAATGGATCTTACGTTGGGGATGAGCTGAAGGCCAAAGTTCTATTATACCTTGTCGGTATCTTTCTTTGTCCAACGGGTCATACGTCAACGAACAAGGAACATATGAAGCTCATTTGCGATGAAGGCTTGAAGGGTGAATTCAATTGGGCTGAATATATCCATCGAGATTGATTGAATCAATAATCACCTTTAAAAAGGGCAGCTAGAGATACCTCAAAGGGTGCATAGCAATCTTAGAGGTAAATGAGTTGAAGAACTTTTTGTGTTTTTATATAAAAAATAAATTTTATTATAAATGCAGGTTGCACTGTTCGATTT
>NW_024062117.1:150000-186948 GCF_006381635.1 Hibiscus syriacus | reverse complement strand
TTTATTGAGGGATTGAGGACAAAGGTGAAAGATGACGTTGGCTTTGAATTTTCCTAGCTTGCAAGAGTTCATAAACCGAGCCAAGGCTATTGAAATAGCTTAACAGGAGACATTAGCAGTGGAGCAGAGTTTACAGATGGGGAAAATAGTTGGATCGCCTTCAACTCCCCGTCATGCTAAGAGAGGCAAGGGCTCAAGTTCCCGATATACTGACAGAGATGGTTCTGCTATATCTTCACAGAAAACTAAACAGTCTTAGTCTTTTGCTGCTAGCTCAGGTAGAGAATTTAGAGAGATAATTTTATGTCAGACATGTGGTAGAGTGCACTGGGGAGTATGCACACTTCTCAATGGAGCTTGTTTCCAATATGGTGAGACTGGACACTTTGCCTGAAACCATCCTAAGAAATCTGGGGACAATTCGACGCAATCTGAAAGATATGTGCCAGCCTCTAGTAGAAGTAGAACAAGGGGTAGATCCAGGGGATAATCTGAATCAATGCAGCGACAAGAAACATAGGGGGTCACCAGAATTTGCAATATTAAGACCAATGAGGATTGGGATGACCCGGAGATCATAACAGGTATATTTCATCTTTTTGATTAGCATGTATTGTTTTAGTTAACCCTGGTTCTACACACTCATACATAGTACAAGTTTTTAGAGCTAGAGGAATACCTTTAGAACCAATAGTGACATGATAGTGGTAAACCTCATGGGAAATAGTACGAGAGTTACTCGGGTATGTAGAAAGTTCCCGATAAAGATTCAAGGGGTTGTATGTCCGAAAAACATGATGGAGTTATCCTTTAATGTGTTTGAAATCATTTTGGACATGGATTGGTTGTCTCCACATCATGGATGGGTTGATTGTCGCAAGATTATTCTTCTTGAAGGATGCGGAAGCTCCAAAATAGTAGTGATCGGCGAAAAGCGAAATCACCATCCAATATGGTATCAGCCATAACTGCAAAGAAAATATGTCAAGTGAGTGTATAGCTTTCCTAGCTAATGTGATAGATACTGAGTACCAAAAGTGAGATTAAATATCCCACAGTTAAGGAGTTTCCAGAGGTTTTTCTAGAAGATTATCGGTTTACCTCCAAACCGTGAAGTAGAATTCAAGATTGAGGTTTACCCTGGTACCAAACCTGGTACCAAACCTTTCTATGGCTCCATATCAAATGGCTTCAATGGATTTAAGAGAGTAAAAGTCCAATTGCAAGAGCTACTCGATAAGGATTTGTGAGACCCAATTTTCTCCTTGGGGAGCACATATGCTGTTTCTGAAAAAAAAAAGGATTGGTCTATGCGATTATAATCAACTACCGTTAGTTAATAGTAACGATAAAGAATAAGTATCTCTTCTGAAGATTGATGATTTATTCGATCAATTAAAGGCACAATAGTGTCTCTAAGATAGATCTGAGGTTGGGTACCACCAATTAAAGATCAAAGAGGATGATATTTCTAAAACAACTTTTAGACTCGGTATGGACACTACGAATTTGTGGTGATGCCATTTGGATTGACTAATGTTCCTACAACATTTATGGACTTGATGAACCGAGTATTCCAACCTTACTTTGATCAATTCATGGTGGTATTTATAGATGATATTTTGGTATATTCCAAGTCTAGAGAGGAATATGATGCTCATCTTCGGGTGGTTCTTTAAATACTTTGAGAAAATAAGTTGTTTGCCAAATTGTCAAAGTGTAATTTTGGTTAGTTGAGATTGCTTTCCTTGGTCATAGTCATCGCATAAGGCATAAGAGTGGATCCTAAAAAGATTCAAGCTATAGTGGATTGGCAACCCCCAAAGAATGTTCCTAAAGTTTGAAGTTTCTTGGGGCTTGCTGGTTATTATAGACGGTTCGTGAAGAACTTATCAATGTTAGCTTCCCCGTTAACTAAGTTGTTACTGAAGGATGTGCTTTTTTTCTTGGTCATAGAAATGCCAAGAAAGTTTTGAAAGGCTAAAAAGAATTGTAACAGAAGCCCCAGTGCTTGTACAACCTGAGTCGGGTAAAGATTATGTAGTCTTTAGTGATGTATCTCATAATGGGTTGGGATGTGTGATCATGCAAGATGGAAAATTCGTGGCTTATGCCTTAAGACATTTTGAAAACTCACGAGATAAATTACCCGACACATGACTTGGAATTGACAGTAGTCGTATTTACTTTAAAAATTTATCGTCATTATTTGTACGGTGAGCGGTGCCATATTTATATGGATCATAAGAGTCTAAAGTACTTGCTGACTCAGAAACAAATGAACTTGAGGCAAAGAAGATGGATCAAACTTTTAAAATATTATAATTTGATCATTGATTATCATCCCAGAAAGCCTAATATGGTAGCGGATGCACTTAGCCGAAAGACTTTTGCTGCTCTACGAGCCTTGGATGTGTGTATGTCCTTAAAAGAAGATGGTGCTTTGATTGTTGAACTTAAGTTACAACCGATGCTTTTAGATAGAGTAAAAGAGCAACAAGGCCAAGATGAGAAATGCTTGGCAAGAAGGGCGCAAGTAGAAAAAGAAGAGGTAAAAGACTTCGAAATGAGGGTTGGTGGATGATTATATTATCATGTAAGACTTTGCATTCCCGATAATGATAAACTGAAGAAAGATATTCTTTCTAAGGCACACTATAGTCCTTTGACGATGCATCCAGGCAGAAATAAAATATATCAGAATTTAAATAGTCGTTATTGGTGGGCTGGTATGAAAAAAGTTGTATAATAGTTTATTGCGATATGCTTGACATGTCAGCAAGTGAAAGCTGAACACCAAGTGCCATTTGGATTGCTACTATCGATATCCATTCCTTAGTGGAAATAGGAACAACTTACAATGGATTTTATTTTGGGGTTACCTTTGTCACCATGTAAAAAAGACTCGATATGGGTAATTATAGACAGATTGACCCAGACAGCTCACTTTATTCCAGTTCAGGTAGATTACTCGATGGATAAATATGTGGAATTGTATATAAAAGAAATAGTTCGGTTTCATGGAGTACCTATATCGATAGTATTCGATCGAGACCCAAGGTTTACTTCAAGATTTTAGAAGTCCTTACATGAGGCATTGGGTACTAAATTTAATTTTAGCACATTTTTTCATCTGTAGACAGATGGGCAGTCAGAACAAACTATTCAGATATTAGAGGATATGCCAAGGGCATGTGGTATTGAGTTTAAAGGATCATGGGAAAGGTATTTTCCTTTAGCGGAATTTGCTTATAATAATAGTTACCAATTGAGTATTAAGATGGCCCCGTATGAAACTTTGTATGGAAAGAAGTGTCGAACACCCTTAAATTGGTTTGAACTAAAAGATTGAGACCTAGTTGGCCCGGATTTGATGAAAGAAATGGAGGAGTAAATGAAAATTATCCAAGATAATCTAAAGATAACCTCCGATCGATAGATATCTTATGTTGATTTGAAAAGAAAAGAAATTGAATTTCAAGCGGGAGACAAGGTATTTCTGGAAGTGTCTCCCTGGAAGAAAGTATTACAGTTTGGGCGCAAAGAAAAGCTGAGTCCGAGATTTATTAGACCTTATGAGATCTTGAAAAGGGTCATACAAGTATCATATCAGTTAGCTTTGCCTCCGGATATGGACAAGATCCATAATGTTTTTTACGTATCGATGCTTAGAAGGTACCGATCAGATCCATCCAATATTATCACACCAGAGGAAATAGAGATCCAACCAGATTTAACTTATGAGGAAGAACCAGTGCGGATCTTGGCTAGAGAAAACAAAGAATTACGTAACAAGAGGATTTATTTAGTTAAAGTGCTCTGGAAAAACCATAAGGTAGAAGAAGTTACTTGGGAAATAGAGGAGGACATTAGGAAGCAGTTTCCACTCCTCTTCGTTTCAAGTGCTTCTTTAAATTTGAGGACGAATTTTCTTATGGGGGAGAATTGTAATACACCAAATATAAGGACAATGACTTTATTAAAAAATTTAAAATGGAGGATTAATTTGAATAAATGATAAAGGATAATAAATGATTTAGAAATATTGTTTAAGACCAATTAGTAACAATGGATTAATAAAGAGGGCATTTTGGTCCTTTAAGGGGAAATAAATTTAAAATTCATTTTATTAGGGATTTAAGAAGGAAAAAAGAGGAAAGTTAAACAAAACTAAATCATCTCTTCTTCTTCCCATGTTCACGTGCTTTCCCATAGCCAAGGTAAGTTTTATTTGTGTTGTTATTCTTTAGTTTATGGACAAATATTTAAACCTTAAGTGATATAGAGGCTTAGGAAAGTTCAAGGATGATTAAAACTAAGTTATTAGTGAAATATTGAAGATTGAAGAAAATGGGTTTTGAATGATGTTGGAATATGAGTTTTATTGATGTTACTAGTATATTTGACTTGTGAAATAAGTAAACAAGATATTAGAAGCTTGGATGTGATTAAAAACATGTTAGAAAAACTAGTATGATTCTTGGTTTAAGATGTTCTTTGGAGATTTTAGATGTTAAAAGAAGCTAAATGATGAAAGTTAGTTAGGATTAGTAAAAAGAGTTTAATAGTATTGTTGGAGGTAAAAGTAAGGGAATTTGACCAAATTGGGTAAAAATCGACTTGAAAAATGGAAAATATGGGTAAGGGTATCGGTACTGGAAGAACAGTGCCAATACTATAGGTTTAAATTTGGGGAAATCAGATGATGAGTATCGATACAGATACAATTAGTATCGATACTGATGTGGATATCGATACTATGAGGAAGATATTGATCTCTTGCAAATGTATATACTAAGGTAAACAAATTTGTCCAAGTATACACAGTCGAATCAAGTAATAAAGGGTAAGTAAGTTATTATCTCCTCAGGGATTTGTAGGACTTTTGATATTTCACCACAACTAGAACTAGTTGTCATGAGCTAGTTCCTAAAGTCTTGTCAAACTAGAAAACAATTAGTAATAAATTAAACAAAATAAAGCAATAAAGTATGGTTATAGAAAAGTTTGGTCGAGGAAAAGTAAATATGTAAAACTATCGAATTAAAATAAACAAGGCAAAGACAAGCGTTGATTCAAATATATTCAAAACAACTTCACATATTCAGACTTTTCATAGAGCACTCATGTTAGTCTTTTGTTATGACAAGCAATTATTCTGAGTCTAGAATGATTTGTTATGATATGCTTAAGCTGCCCGACAGGATTACTGAGTATTCTTAGAAAGTTGTTATGGCAATATTACTCAGCGTTAACTACAACCCTTGGTTTGTCACACTGTTGTTGTAGCAAAACCTCTCAGCGTGAACTATAATCGTTGTCTATCCTTTTCTAGCCTCTATCCCTTTTAGTTGATTAAAACCCTCTTCTTATCTCTAAGGTAGGCAGTTTATAACATCACCATCTCAAATCCATTCCATTGTTCATGTAGATCTAACTTAATTCTCTCGAATCTAAGAATCAATGTCTAGACAAACGGTAATCTCTCAAAGCTCTTACAATGTCAAGACGTGTTTCACCTAGACCCCAGGCAATCTCTCGAAGCTCTTACAGTGTCAAGGCAAAATATTTAAACAATGAACAAAACAGTCATGAGCAAAATCATAATACGTCATTCATAGAACATAAAATAATTATCTTGGCAAAACAAATACTAACACCAAGTAAAGTAATTCATGGTGTGGTCAAGAAGTCATCCAAGTTATCATTTAATACAACCCCAAAGTAAAGTAAAGAAATTACAAAAAAATGAAAAACAACTCCCAAACAGGGGGCTCTGTCGTGACATCTCTAAATAGTACAGCTTCTACCCTGGCGACCAGCCTCTCTCGAGGCTGACCGCGCTCTATAGCCTGGATATGGAGGAAACCAAGGACATGGGTGGGAGAACGGTGGAAAATCACTACAGTTGCTCGCTACACACTTCAGTTAAAGCTCTTCTTACTTCATTTGCCTCTTTTTTTACGGCTATGAATGGTATTTATAAAGGGATATCTCCTAGGATTTCGCATAATTAAAGATTCTCTAAATACTCGTGTTTTCTTGTAAAGACTAAAAAAAGGAAAGGCGGCTAGCTGTTGTCAGAATCTTGGGGGCTTGTTTTCATGTGAGGGTGGTCGTACAACTGGCATGTGACAAGCAATTCGTTAAATCTGCTTTAGACTTGCAAGATACACTTTAACTTGGCGAGATAAATCTGCTCCTCACTGTTTTTGTCTTCTGTGTTCCACTGGCCCTTACAAAATCATTGTCACGACTGAAATGTTCCTTCTTAGTTAATTTCCTGCACACACACAATCCACACAAGCCCTTTCTCCTCAGCGGCATCAGTAAATCCAATTAAATCTTGCCTAGGCAAAACTTATCCACCACATGAAATTATAACCTAAATGCAACTAAATGTGACTAATATGCTATGAACACTTTGTTTAGATGAGCGATAACTTAAGTAAAAAGACTAGAAATAGAGTCTTTTTATAGAGTTATCACACTCCCAAACTTAAGTTATTGCTTTTCCTCAAGCAATGGATAATAATTAGAGAAAAAAAATTAGAATTTTCATGACAAAGTAATATTAAGACAATCACATGGTTTTAAAATTTCAGCCCTCAGCAAAAAGTTTGGCCTCAACTTGCTTAACTGTTATATAATTCAAGTACCTTCTTGAGTCAGGATTCCTTGCTAGTGTGTGCGCATGATTTTAATTAGTTTATGCATTAACATAATTAGAAAACTTCAAGTAAGTACTTATGTTTTGTCAAGGCGTCAAAATATTTGTCAAGCACAGTTTCCACTCCTATTTATTTATTTTATTTTTTTACGAGAATTCAGCTCATCACACTTACCATTCCACACTCTAGGTGAAAGGGAGAACACCTTCCACCCCCAAGATAGTCGGGTAGAGTCATCATGTGACTACTTTCATTCACTCATATGCCTAGGCAACCCTTAATTTTGTTTTGGAGTTTTTCGGTTATACCATTACATAGAGGAGTGTCTCTTTTATTCTACAAAGTTTCAGTACTAAAGAGTTCAACCTGAGCCTTACAATTCTTCTATGTCTAGCATGTAGAGAATTCTTTCCTAAAAATTTACTAATAACCTTAAACAAAGACAACATATAATTGTGTTAATCAATTTGCAAAGAATCAAGCCTAAGGTCGGTTCTCTCCTTTCGACAGTCTTGTATAATAATTCTGGCCTAGGCAATTAAATTATGCTTTCACCATCGGGCATCCTCAATTTATTCCAAACAATAGACTAAACATACTTATATCTTGAAAACCAAAATTTTTAACCAATTATCATCATTTGCTATTAACAAAGTGTGAGACGCAATACCTCCCCCAAACTTGAGGGATGTATTGTCCTCAATGCATAGAAAATAAAACTACATGAAACTAAATGCAAATGCAAATGTAAAAAAAATATGAACTTACTGTGATGGGGCAGCTTGACTGGACGTGCATGTTCTGCGTCATTTTGGAGGAGGGTGACTCTCGGATCCCGTTTCTTCTATACAATCTGTGAGGGAGAGGGATGAACGACATGGCATGTTGTTCGCTTAATTCATCGCTTAGTGCTCGGGGTGTGTGCTGGTGTTTGTTGTTCTTCAGCTTAGGTGGGTTGTGCAAGTGTTGTTGGAGTCTGGCTTTGATCTCGTTCGGGAACTGGCATTGAGTGACGAACGAGGGACTGTGTAATTGCTTGTTTGGTTTTGAGTTAATCGGGGACTGGAATGAAATCATCATCGACAAAGAATTCAGGTGGAATTTCCTGAGTACTTTCGGAGAAAGAGAATGAGGAGCTCAGATATTCATATATTTCGTTGTGGCCTTCTCTAGGTACAGGCGAGACATGAGTGACAAGTGGAGGGAAATATGCAGGGAACTCTGGGGGAGCATTTTGTCTTGAGGCATTGAATATAGTGCCGCCTACAGTGTATTTTAGAATTTCATTAGGAAAAGATGACAGATCTTCATTGGTGATTGGAAGCAGCTCCTGGAAAAAAGCATTGAGTTGTGCATCCCTTGCCTTGACATAGCTAAAGAAAATCTCCATTTGACTTTCCAGGTGCTTGATCCTCTTGCGTGTTTATCTCATATATGTGAACATGACTATCATTCTGGATGCGGCAATAGATTTGGCTCCTCTTTTTAGGCCCTTATGTAGGGCATTATCGTCGAAGCTCATGAGTTCTGACACTTTCTTCTTGGTTATTCCTTTTTTTGATTTGATGAAGTCCTCGAATGGTTCCTCGTGGACCTTTTTCTACCTGCACAAAGAAGCTATCAGGTTAGGAAAAAAAGATTACATAAGTTCCTCTTTGTGCAGTCATGGATTAGCTCGAAGATGATTTATCCTACGACGATCTTTCGTATATAAATAATCAAGTGCAGCAGCATCAACCTCTTCACTAATACAGTTATGTTGTGTGAGGTTGGCATCAGCTTGTCCTTTAGGAAGTGGTTCCTATAACTTTACTACTGGATTGAGGGCTCGGTGATCTACTCGCTTGCGCATTGGCGCGTTACCTTCAAATTTGGTTCATCTGAAGTATAGGTCTTCGAGGACTACGTCGTAGGTTTCTTGATCTGCCTCATCCACGAATTTCTTGTGTTGATCTTCCACCTTACCCAACTTAAAATAGTGGTTGAGGGCTGATGAGGAAAACCAAATAAGTTTTCCTTTCACATATATAGTATGTTGAGATGGGTCTCCAAGATGGGCATAAAATTCACGTACCATTGTCGGTGCTGCATCCTTAGGATGCCGAGAAAATTTCTCCCATTTATGCTTTTAACCACATCCATTATTTCTGGTCTGAATAGGTCATCACTTTCTGCTAGAAAAACAAAATCATCCTCCAAATATACTTGTCATTTTTGGAGGTTTTTGAACCGTGCTTCGGCTTCAACAGTTTGAAAACGCTCAAATCCTGATGTTGGGGATAGATTTTTCTTTGATCTAGCCATGATTTTTTCTTGTACAGGGTGTTTTGCGGCGGCGTTGAGGGGAAATATTTAAGGGAAAATTTTGAAGGAAAAGAAACTGTGTAAACGATGAGGAAGATAGAGTGTAATTTGGTTTTTTAGGGAAGATAATGGGTGGTTTATTTGGGGCAAAATGATCAAAATGAGGGGAAAAGATATGGTATTAATGACACATATTTGATTTGACATAAAATGGGGAAAATATCTGTCAATCTTTATAATTGTCACTAAAACCTTTTATATTAGGGTTTCTCTTCCACCCATGCATGAGTTCTTACCCTATACTACCACGTGTACCTTGCATGCCAAAAAGAAACAAAAACTGAAATAAAATAAAATAAATAACTACTGCATAAAATAACTTAATTTATTTATGTATGAAATTCATATTTTTGTTACCTTGGCAACGAAAATTATTTAGGAAAGTAAAGCAAACTCTTGGGCATCATGTGTTGTTGATGTCGGTTTATCGCGCATGACTGATGCTTCTTTGTATTCCTTTAGTCTCTAACTATTCACCTTGAAGATGGATCCATCATCTCGGTTCTTGATTTCTATTGCTCCGTTGCTTTGGACTTGGTGTACGATGAACGGTCCTGACCATCTGGATTTAACTTGCCTTGAATCAATTTTAGTCGTGAATTGTAGAGCAACACTTGTTGTCCAAAATACAATTGCCTTGGCAAAATTTTTATCATGACATCGTTTTGTTTTTTCTTTGTATAGGCAGGCATTTTCGTAAGCGTGAGCTATGAATTCATCCATTTCATTCAACTCTAAGAGTCTTCTTTCTCCAGCAAGCTGCGCATCCATGTTCAATTTCTTGATGGCCCAATATGCTTTATGTTCAAGTTCCACAGGAAAATGGCACTCCTTACCGTAGACTAGTTTGAATGGGGACATTCCTAGTGGTGTCTTGAATGTTGTGCGATAGGCCCATAGTGCTTCATCTAGCTTTGGCAACCAGTCATTTCGGCTTGGACTACAGTAGCTAAGCTGAGGACTTTAGGGAGCTGGAGGTAGCTAAAGTGACACTAGGAGCCTATCTAACAACCTACACTATCAAGCTAGCTATTTATGTCATTATGTAGCATGTACACGTCTATGTGAGAAGAATTGGTCGAGGGAGCACCATAGGAAAGGCATGGAAGAGCACGCCAAACAAAGGGAAATGTTCTTTCATTAAAGAGGAATATGCTTTCATTAAAGAGGAATGTGCTTTCAGTTGAATCCACACTATTCTCATCCACACATTTTGGGCACCAAGCATGAGAAGTTACAAGGCTATTCAGCCAAGCCTTCCTACCCACTCATTCAAACACACCAAGGGTTGAAACATCATCATCATTCGGCTAGGAAGAGTATAAGGTAAACGGGCCAACACAATTGCTTTTCACCTTTCTAAAGATGTAACTATTTCTCAAAACAACATGTACATTCAAGAATATGTCTAGCCGAATTAAAGCATGTCTATTCGGCATAACCTCTTCAATTCTATATAAGGCCAATGCCTTAGCATTTGTAAGGCATCCATCTTTGACATAAATTATATTTGAGAGAATTCTCTTTTCCATAGTCTTTATAACTTTATCGACTTATCAAATATCCTATACTTGTGGCGTCAACCCCTTCTATTCATTTGATACTTGTAGTTCCTATATTCTTATATCTAGTGGGTCCAAGTCCTATTACCACCCCTTGAAGATAACATATAAGACTGGTCTATACTCCTTAGTATAGTTTCTTCTTTGAGCCTTTCTTCATATACTACTTCATTTTCTCATCCATTTCTTTCATAGCCATACCCCACAACCATAATATCAAAACCAACCCTTTACTTCATCATTTCAAGCCCATCTTCATCACTTTACATCAACCCACCAAACCATTCTATTTGTAAACTTTAACTTACTTTTCAAGTTGTTCGATTCCTTCATAAATCCACAATCAAACGTAGGTTTGCCCTACATCAGCTCAATACAGCTACATCCAGAGCAACAACCCAACCATATGAATGGAGAAGATGGCTAGCACCTCTATCAAGCATTTCCGCCACCGCATGCAAAAAAGACATCAACAAAATAACTACGGATGTTATTATTATGGATTTTCGTCACCACAAAGATACCACAACAACTAAGGTAGCTTTAGGTGAGTAGTGCTTAACTACGATTTCCAAGAGATAACACTTTAATAATTTAGAGGTAGCTTTAAAAGGGAGGGATACTTCTAAGGAATACGAGGAGCATCATTTTGAAAAGTGATGCCCAATTTATAATGGTAAAATGAGCTTTTAATTACTCCTTCGACTAATGACCTCAATAAGCTACATATGTAATGTTAATAATCATCGTATAATAGAAACGAGAGTTGCCTCCCTTTTACCCTTATGAACTAGGAACTAACTTAGACAAAATCTACTAGCTAAACTTTCATCGATGCCTTAAATTTAGATTAAAATTTAGTTGCTTCTCAAACAAAGCTATAGAAGAATCTCTCTCTTAGCACACCGTGTAGCTTCAAAACGACATCGTTTTCGTGCAGTGTAAACACTAAGTTTTTGACCCTTTTTATTTTTATTTTTATTTTTATTTTTATTTTTATTTTAATTTTTATTTTTATTTTTATTTTTATTTTTATTTTTATTTTTTTTTATTTTATTTTATTTTTATTTTATTTTATTTTTATTTTATTATTATTTTTATTAAATTATTATTATTATAGGCCCAATTTACAACAGTGACCCAGAGGGCCCAGATACAAATCTCGGTGGCCCAAACCCGAAGAGAAGTCCAGACAGTAGATCAGACTTGGTCTATACCCGATCCGGTCCAGACCCGACCCAACAGACCTGATCTAACTAGGGTTTTTAAACCCTATCTCCAACCGCCAGCTCATCACCACCGTTGGATCTAGAGAGATCCAACAGTCCAGATCTTCCAGCAGAAAACCTAGGGTTCACCAACCCTAGTGATATTTCGACGCCGCCTTCAACTGCTCCGCCGTCATGTTCTCCAACCAGTCGCTGCCACGACGCCAACGCCGCACCGAAGACTCCAGAAGACACGAGGAGGACCTCACAACACATCAAAGCTTTGCTGAGTCACCATCATAAATCGGTGACTCACCATAGATCCACCGAGGAGAACCTCAACGAGCCCTATAAAAGGACTCGATATACCTACAAAAAGAACAGAGGGCAAGCAAACATCGAACAAAAACGAGAAAATGGAAAGACAAACGGACACAGTAACCAACAAAGAAAGCTAGAAAAACATAATGATCCACAACCAGCAGTAGCCATTCGAAAGTAAGGAAGCAAAAGGGAGAAGAAACATACCTTTGTCGAAGTTCAAACGTCGCCGGAAACCATTTTTACCGAAGGTAAAATCTTAGATCTACGCTGATTGAGAGGCTTTTAGGAAAAAGAAAGGTAGTTTCGGGTTTAGGGGGTTTCGATCTATGATTTGGGTATTTTTATATTTTTCGATGACCATAATAGTGACTGATGGTGGCCAGAATAGTGACCAAGGGTGGTCAGCTCTCCCTCCGGTGAGGAGTTTAGAGAGTAAGAGAGAAACAAAATGAATAAAATGAGAGAGCTTAGGCATTTTGGGACAATTTTAGGGTATTTATACCCTCCTCAAAACTACGTCGTTTTGGGGAGGGGCTTATGTGTAATTCCAGTATGGGAAAACCCTTTCTGTGTTCCCTTTAATTTGTAAGCGTTGCATTTTGGTCATGAAATTAGTTTTTTTGTGCATTTTAATATAGTATTCGAATTTTATTTTATTATATTTTTAGTACATGCTATGTTTATATATATATATATATTTAGGGTAAATATCATATTTAGTCCCTTATAATTTTAATAACTTATATTTTGATCTCAAATTAATTATTTATGTTTAAATTATACTAATAGTACCTATATTTAATAATAATTCGAATTAGGGCTTTTAATTTTGATATTTTACATTTTAATCCCTACTATGTTAATAATTTTTTATTTTTGACCATAAATTTTATTACTTTTTAATTTAATCATATATTTTTATTATTTTTGCCACTATTTTTATTATTACCCTTTATGTTTAAATATTTTAAATTAAATATTTTTACTTTTTTTATTATTTTATTTTTAAGTCATAAAGAATACCAGATAGAGCAGTAACCAGTCAATGCAGGATGGATGCAGTGAGGCTGGCCTTTTTCAAGGTGGACTTGATTGACCATGGCACACGTCGGACAGCAAAGCGAAATACTTCTTGGCCATTCATCTATACATAGGGACACCACCAGCTCCAAAATGTTATTCAAGTCGCATCCTGCATTTCATAAAGTATGTCAACCCATAGAGAAGGAAGTTAAGAGTCCATCAGGCATCATTTATTGTACCTAAAACTAGTATAACACAGCACATCTTTGCTGGGACTGTTTCACAGGATTATTATCACATTAATGGAAGTTTGACGCCACTCTAGGAGGAAATCCTGGCAAATATAGTCGGCGAATAGAATAACAATGGTATGCATTAGAGTATGTTATTCACGTGAGAATATGTTGGTTTCGAATTCCAGTTTGAGCAGAGATCCATTCATCAGATGTATCAACCATTTTTGCATGATCACCATTGGAAACTGTTAAGAGTTTTACTCAAATTAAATGTGATACAAATTAATTAATATATAATTAGAGGACGTAAGAAACATAGATTGATAAGAGTAGAAATTTTATTTCCTTATACGTCAAAAATCTACCATGAGTAGGTTTCTACTTTATAAGTATCCTACTTAATAAATAGATACTAGGGGTTAGGATCATAAATCAAATTTTGTTTCTCTAAAATTATCTTGTATTTATTTCTTTATATTAGTAGATACTAGGGGTTAGGATCAGAAATCAAAATTTGTTTCTATAAAATTATCTTGTATTTTTTTCTCTTTATATTAGTCAAAAGAGGTTTTCATGTTAAATCTTAGTGTTTTTCCTTTTGCGACCATTTTACATTTCGTTATCATCGTGCTCTCATCATAACATAAACCAAGAGAGATGACATTTGTTACTTCCCTAGAGTTTTGATAATAGGGGAACATGTGATCTTAGACACTTTCAAACACTTCTTGGTCGGTTGCGCGTCTAAGTATGCCTTAAACCACACCTTATGAGAATGTAAACTCACCAAAGACTAGAACCAAGCCCTCAAAGCTTCTACGAATGAGAAAGCTTTAACACCAACGTGGCTATGCAAGCCACCAAGGTTGGACAATAGTGTGGAAGTGTAAACACTATAATGGTCACTATGGCCACCACAAGAGGTAACAAGCACAAAGAGAATTAAGAACAAAAGAACAAAGGGACAAAAGGAATAGAGTAAATGCTCAGAGTATTATTACTCTTTCAAAGTGGGAATGGATGAATGAATGGATACAAATGAGATAAGAAATCTCTTTGTTTATAGTTGAGATCCCACTCAATCAATGACCTTAATCTATTTAAATCTATAGCGAAGATGAGTCCTAATCTCCTAATCTAAGGAATCAAATCAATCATCATTTAATTACATCAATTAGTCTAGAAGAACTCCATAGATATGGAAAGATTCTCCCATGTTCCTCCTTGATATAATTCCACTTGCCTTAACTGCAAGTCTTGTACGAACAGACCCACTAGCATTCTCCAAGTCATGGGCCAAGTCTGGTGGTCTTGGTAAGTCCGATACTCCGCATATAACCTCTTTGGTGGATACTTGTGTCAAAGTCTCGAACCCAAATGTGTAGGTCGTGACATTCTCTCCCATTAAAGTTAGTGACACACTCGTCACTCCACTTGAATTTATCCTCCTGTAGACACCCATTTTCGTCCGGGGCTTATTTAGTATATATATTAATATTATATTTTATCTTTGTATTTTAGTTTAAATAAATGTTAGTATTTCAATTAGGATTTAGGATATTATTTTATTTTATCTTTTTTAGGTATTTTAGTTTAAATAGTTCTAATTGTTTTAATTAGGATAAAAGATATTATTTTAGGAATTATCTTTAGCTTGTTTTTAGAAATTTGAAGGCTATAAATACCCTATCAGGGTAAGCCTAAAAAAACACAGATACAGAGCGGAGAATAAAACCTTCTTTTTCTCTCTAGCTTTCTCTCTATTTTCGTATATTCCTTTATTTTTCCTTTAAATTTCATTTTCAAATATGTTAAGTATGACATTAGTCATGCTTAGCTAATTTTCTTTTTAAGCCGAGGGCTAAAGCGAATGCTCAATTCCAAACGTGAGAATTGTAAGAAGGATTGACTTATTGAAGCACATTCGACTTCCTAAGAACACACTTAGCAAAATTGTTTGCTAAGAGGAAACTGAAAACGGAATCATTTATTGTTGAAATAACATAATCAGAGTCGGCAACGAAGAATTATCCTCGTAAGCCGACATGAATTTTGAAGTAAAGATTTGTTTCGATGATCCGAGAAATTTGAGGCAAAACTGAAATCTGAGGTTGCTTCTATAAGTTTCTTTTTATCTCAATTTCTTTATATTATTTATTTAATTATTTTCTTTTATTTAATTCTTATCTTTTATTTTAAAAACAACTTTTAAAAAACCCCTTTTTATCTTTACCACTATTATTTACTATTTTATTATATTTCCTTTGTATTTTCTTTAAAATTTAACACTTTTTATATTTTGTTTTTTTTTTTTCCCACTTTTTTATTTTATTTTGTTTTGTTTTTATTTTCTCTTTTAACATTTTTATATTTTATTATTTTTCTTTTCTGAAATTTAATATTTTCTTCATTTATTTTATTTTTTTTAATATTTTTTATATAACATTTTTAAAATTTAATATTTCCTTCTTTGATTTATTTTAATTTAATTTTTATTTGATATTTCTTTTATTTTATAATCTAACGTTTTCAACTTTTTAGAGGTAATTTCAATCGATTAACGGTAAGTAATTTGAATCGAATTTTTACTCTTTAATTTAACTTGCAATTTTCTTAATTAAGATAACCAGAAATTAAAATGGTACCGAAAAGGCAGTTCGAGTGTGCTAATCCTTCCTTGACTGTAACCGACTCCTGAATCCAACATATTTCTAGAAAAACACATATCAGGTAAGATGGTGTCTGATCAACCTAAATATTTTTTAAATGATCAGTGGCGACTCTAACGTGTTTTATTTTAGTCGAAGCCCAATTTCGGGCCCACCTGAAATACGGTCGTGATAGCTTGGCGACTCTACTGGGGACAAGTAAGTGAGTCAAACCAGAATTAATTTCCGGTAACTTTTTAAGCGAAAATAACAAATTCTAATTTTAATTTATTTATTCGATTCTTATTGTTTATCTTTGATATATTATTTTTTTCAAATAAGTAGTTGTACTGTCGTTTTTTCAATGATTTCATATTTTTAAAATTTTCATCTCTAGCTCTATACCCGAGCTCCAAACCGTTTTTAAGTGGAGGTGGAAGCGATGCCTTCGTGGGAATTTATTCTCCGTATAGGCCTAGCAAGTAACCTTCGGGATTCATATACCTTGTGTCTTCGTGTGAATTTATTCTCCGTATAGACATAAGGGAATGTATCCTCTCGAGTTTAAATTGGTCACATGAGCTTGTAATTAGCTTATGACTGAGGGTCTGGCAAGCCCAAAGGGGCACCAGCGAGGAGAACTTGGGTACCCTTCTTTAGAACTTAAACCAGGAGACTACAGGGAATTAGAGCCCACTCTGAAACCCCATTTCAAAACCTAGGTTGTCTTGAATTATTTCCTATTTTACTTTCTGTTCAAAGCATGTAAACTAGAAAGATATGTGGTTAAGACTTGTCCAAAATTAACATGCGGGATAGAGATCATGTCCGGGTAGGAATAATAAGTATGTGGGGTAGATATCATGTGGGGTAGGACTTTTATTTTCATTATTATTTTGTTTATTATCTTTACTCACTAAATGTTTTTCTCTCCTTTCATTTATGTTTTTTTTTTACTTTGTTTTTTATTATTTTTAGATCATTCAAAAGAGGTGTTGATTCACAAAAACGTGTTTTTTAAACATAAATAATTTGTATTAATGAATAAAGGGGTTGTAATACAAGAGGTGAAAAACGCAGAGGTCCGACTATAGTCAGAAAAGACTCAGAAAGAAAAGGGAGACAATTTGTAAGGCAGTTATGTGTCACATTCAATCAAGAAGACGTGGTGCCCACAATCAAATAGTATACCACTCTCTTGCATTGTGAAGAACTCAGAATGGACCGAGATTTACCCCAAGCACATAAAAAGTCAACTTTTCAAAAATGGGTTGGAAAAGGTTGCAGGGGCAGATCAGAAAAAGGTTACTGACCTGGAGATTCATTCAAAGACAACAGGAACAAGATGGCAAAATTATATCTAAAATTGGAGGTCGTTGTTGATGAATTCATGAAACAAGCAAATGAATTTCAGATAGTTCCTATCGATGGAAGGCTTCAATGGTGTTTCCGTTAGGGAGTAGACTCAACAGAGAGTGCAAGCCAGAGATGCAGTCATTCGAGACTTCTTCGAACAAGTACAAAAAGTAGCTAAATACTTGCACAGTTTAGCGAGAGAAGTTAGAGTGGTCCGACAAGATATTCAACTGGTGAAAGACGGAGGCAAAAGAGTAGTCAACCTATTAGAAGTTGTTCGGGGTCTAGAAGACTTAGTTAGAATGTACCTTTATGAGGTTTTTGTCTCTTAAGAAATAACATTTTTGTCCCAATAAAGATTATTCATAAAAACATACATGTTTTTGATCAATGCCTCGAACATTTCATGCATCATACATTTAGACATATTTTGCATTTTGTCTCATCAGAAGAGAGAACAAACACTGGATATACCTCCATAAGCCTTAGATCCATCAAGCTGGAGCAGTACCGTCTACGCTGCACCAGAAAGTCAAGTTTGTTATCGATGGGGCTCTAGTAATTGTTAATGTTGAAGAAGATATTGTGTCACGTATGACTACTAACGCCCCATACATAGAAGTAACTAATGAAATTGTAGAATGTTCATTCCGCTCCTTAGAATTTTGAATGCCATATTTGTGGTTGAAGAAGGAAAGATTTCCAAACCTCAACTCTCCAAATGCACTAAAATGGAGATCAAACAGAATTTGGGAAGAGGTGACAAGATGGAAAGAGGATTTGGGAGTCTGTTGCAAGAAAGGATCAATCTCGTCCATCCTATAACAAAGCTAGACCAGTTCGGGCTTGGTTTTCGGCCCAGTCAACAACAGAAGAGGAAGGAAATTCAGAAAAACTAAGAAAGAAGATTGGTCAGATTAAATGGGAGTGAATTTCGATGGGAACCCATGGTTTTTCCACCTTTTTATGAAACATTTAAATTCTGGAGGAAGGAAAGGGTCATTTACTACTTAAGCAAGAAGTTCACTGATACGTGAATTTTTTGACATCAAGTACGTGAGCCAAAAAGCTATAAAGGGAAGTGTCATATCGGATTTCTTGGCAAGCAGAACTGCTGAAAATTACGAGCCACTAAACTTCGACTTCCCAGACGAAGATTAGCATGGCCCCTGCGCAAGTATGACATGCACAAAAATCTATAAAGGGAAGTGTCATAAAGGGATTTAGCAAAATAACTAGATGACCACGCATGTTTTTGATTGTTTGAAACCAAGCTAAATACTTCGTCATTCTCTTTCTTCTTTTCTGATCTATAAGAAAATCATAGACCAAATGTAGAACTGTGATGAGAAAAGATCAAAAGATTATAAAACATCTACAAAAAGGACGAAGTAAACCCTCGACTTATGGGGAGTAGGCTCGACAAAAGATCAGTTTGGAACAAAAGCAGGGAAGCGTAAATATGAAATTACAAAAGGGATACCAAATATTTTGGTTACCTAAGAAGATGAACATTGACTTCAGTTAGCATTGTCGGTGAGAAAGAGGTGATTGCAATAGATTCATTTATGAAATTACAAAAGCGTAAATACTCGATCTAAATTAATTAATTAATAAATTGAATATAGGTGGTTATAAAAAAAACTCTAAGGGTGTGTTTGGTTGGGGGAATGTGAGATTATCATAGGAATGAAATCCACATTCCCCCGTTTGGTTGGCCGGGAATGTCATTCCCGGTAATCTTTCATTACCAATAGTGGATTTTTTGGGGTATATTACCGAGAATATCATTACCTCCCTTTTCTTAGGTATTGTTGGATTACCGATGTTTTGGACTAAAATACCCTTAAAAAAATTTCTTTAAAAAATATTCTTATCTGTCATTGAATAATAAAAATTTTACGAAGATTAAATTACAAATTTATCCTTAAACTATTTTAGATTTACAAAAAATCTATAATTAAAATATTATACGAAGTTCAAGGGTTAAAATAAAATTTTACCCTTTCATTAAACCTTTTTTATATTTTCAATTTTATAAAAAAATTATATAAATTTTATGAATTTAATATTTTTAAAGAAAATATATAAATATTTTCCAACTTGTTAAAAAATAAATATATAATAAGGACAATTTAGTCAAATATACATTCTAATAACCTTTTATTCCTTTAACCAAACACAATAATCTTACATTCCTGCTAAACCAACCAAACACAAA
Source organism: Hibiscus syriacus (assembly GCF_006381635.1). Classification (NCBI taxonomy): domain Eukaryota; kingdom Viridiplantae; phylum Streptophyta; class Magnoliopsida; order Malvales; family Malvaceae; genus Hibiscus; species Hibiscus syriacus. The sequence continues at coordinate 167,335 of NW_024062117.1, read as the reverse complement.
ATACAACATTCTCAGTAATCATATTCTCTGGTAATCTTTTATTCCCACTGGTAATCTTACATTCCGTGAACCAAACGCACTCTAAGTATTATATTTGGATTCATATATTTGATCCGAAAAATCAATTAATGGACTTTTTAGACTAAATTTGATTGCAATTTCTAAATTTTTGAATATCTAAAATTTTGGTTTGAATAATTTTCAATATTAAAAAATATTTAAAGTGTTATAGATATTTTATTTATGCTTGCGTGGACAACTTACACCAAATTTTGAATAAATTAAAATTTTTTAATATTTATTCAATTAAATATTTAACGTGTTAAATTTATATTAAATAAACATAAATAAATTTAAAGATGATTTGCACGAATCCCAATGATTTTGATGGTAAATGAATTATTGTTATTCATTGTGATTTTAGATTTGAGCACCATGAACATTTAATGTCAAAAGATTAAGAGTTATTTTTAAACAGATACTACCACGTACTTACCACATACTTATAAAAAAAAGATTTTACTAAAACATTAATAATATGAAAAATATTTTTAAAAATAATAATTTTCTCTTCCACTTTATGCAATCGAGATTAGTGAGAGTATTTATTATTTTCCAACTGCATTAAATGGACATAAATTAAATTAACCCCTTAAAGTTATGTATATCACGTGACCAACACGTGACATGGAAAAAGAAAAACAGAAACTATTAAGATAAAGATAAATCTGAGTCCACAACTGCAAATGAGCCACCTGTCCACAACAACAAATAGTCATAGTCCGCGAAACACGCGATCCCACTCCAGTTGTGCGCATTACGCCCTCACTTGGTTCGTCCTTGTCAATTATATTGAAGTCTACACCATTGTTTTGTTCCTCCGCCGGCGCCAATATTTCCTAAAAGAAAAATATAAAATCGAAGAAGAAAGGGGAATTTTTTGACATCGAGTACGTGAGCCAAAAAGCTATAAAAGGAAGTGTCATATCGAATTTCTTGGCAAGCAGAATTGTTGAAAATTACGAGCCACTAAACTTTGACTTCCCATACAAAGATTAGCATGGCCCCTGCGCAAGTATGACACGCACAAATCGAGAAATAGTCCAACTTTTTTTACCACTAGATTGGGAAGTAATTTTTTCCCTATCTTTGTTTTAAAATTTGAGATACATCTTGAGACAAAACGGATTAAGTGAGGGGGGAAGGATAAGCATGTCAAATTTTTTCCTTGACTTATTTGATTGATTGAAATTGAGATATTTTTATACTGATGTGTTGGGATCGTTGGTTGTTAATATTGAATTTCACTTTAAACTCTTGTTTCCTTTTGGATTATGGCCATTTTTTGATTGAATTTAATTTGCATGATCGATGATTGATATAGCTGGTGAATTTTTTTGTTGAGTATTGATATTCCATGCTTTTATCGATAAAGATGAACTTGACTCAGTGCATATAAACTTTTCTTGTGAGATTTGAGCCTAACGAGCATACATTTTCTTTTTTGCTCATTGTTTGACTTGTGTGTGCTAGACTAATTAGGATGTTCTATAACTTGTAATCACAATGCATATTAAGACTACATATTGAACGTAATGTTTTAATGTGATATGGGCACCTAAGATAAACTCACTTTTCCCAAAAAGCCTACCCATTTACATACCCACTAGTGAACCACATTTGAGCCTATTTCCCTTTCTTTGTTTTATACCTCATAATTAAACCCAAAGCCTTTCTTTTATTTTCCACTCTTTTTACACCATTACCGAGACTTGAGACCTTGTATTACTTTTGTTCCACGAAAAAATCGATGTTTAAAAAATTAAAAAAAAGGAACAAAATGTCCACTATTTCAAACAGCAAAAAAAAGGAAGGGAAAATTGATCATTTCAGTTGTATTTCATCTATTCTTTTTCCTTGTTTCATTATGTTTCATGTTAATTCGTGGATTGATCTTAATTATTTTGATCTCTTGTTTTGGTAATTTAAACCTTTCTTTTTGGCATTTTCCCTAACCTATCCTAAGCCCCGTTACACCTTGTTTAAAGACCCCTTGATTATTGCATTATGTTCATTTTCGTAGTGGAGACTTGATTGGATTTCAAGCCTATGGTGATGTTTTGGTTAGTTTCGGTTTGAGTGATTCCATTCACCCTAAACACTTTGAGCGAATATATGTGAATCTTTGTGAGGTATTGAGTCATGTTTCATTGAAATTGGCAATTAATTGGGATGTCTTGCTTACTTTAAATTTTCTTAATTGTGTCTTTGTTTGATTGTAACTTGAATTTGGCAAATATCATAGAATTGTTCGATTGGAAGTTTGAGGAATAAATTGAAATTGAAAATGATAAATTATGATTTTGATAAGTTAATTGAGGAATGCTTAAGGACGAGCATTGAATAAGTGAGGAGTAATTTGATAAATGTTTAATTTAGTTAATATTTTTCTTTTAAATTACTCCTGAATCATTGGTTTTTGTGGCTCATTTGTTAGTTTTTTGTGCAGGACGTAAGATTCTAGAAATTGAACTAAAATGAAGGCTTTCTGCAATTTTTTATTATTATTTGGTCACAGCTGAAAGACTACCTCACTTGGCTCTCTCACAAAGAGGAGTCACTCAAAGAACATCTCATATGACTTTCCCGTGAACGTGAGTCATCCAAATATCATCTCACCTTATTTAGACCCGCGAAGGGGAACCACCTGAAGAATATACCACTTGGCTTTCCTGTGAAGGGGAGTCAACTAAAGAATTATGACCGGCTTAGATCCGCGAAGGGGAGTCATCCTTCACTTAGAGGAACCGTTTACAGCATAGCTCAAGGCGGGAAGGGTTATTTGTCAACAAAACTTTCGAGTTCGATTTCATTAAGCTTGAAGGTATATCAATTGCATGGTAGCAATGAGGAACTACTTTCCAGTTGAAGTTTAAACTGAGGTCTTTAAGTCAAGAAGAAAACCTAGGTTGGCTGCGATTTAGCAACAAGGAACTATCTCCCAGCCGAATTTACAGTATATCTCAAGGCGAGAAGGGTTATCTGTCAACAAAACTTTCGAGTTCAATTCCATTCAGCTCGAAGGCATATCAACTGCATGGTAGCAACAAGGAACTACTTTCCGGTTAAAGTTTAAACTGAGGTTTTTAAGTCAAGAAGAAGACCTAGGTTGGTTGAGATTTAGCAAAGAGGAACTATCTCCCAGCCGAATTTACAACATAGCTCAAGGTGAGAAAGCTATCTGTCAACAAAACTTTTGAGTTCAATTCCATTCAGATCGAAGGCATATCAATTGCATGGTAGCAATGAGGAAATACTTTTCGGTTGAAGTTTAAACTGAGGTCTTTAAGTCAAGAATATGACCTAGATTGACTGCGATTTAGCAACAAGAAACTATCTCCTAGTCGAATTTACAGCATAGCTCAAGACGAGAAGGGCTACCTGTCAACAAAAAACTTCGAGTTCTATTCCATAAAGCTCGAGCCATATGGTAGCATCGAGGAACTACTTTCCAATTGAATTTTCGAACTGAGGTCTTTAAACCGAGAAGAAGACCAAAGTTGACTATGATTTGGTAACAAGAAGCCACATTCTGATTCAAATTTCAATTTCATGAAGAAGGATATCATTTCAAGACTGACCTAACTTCGCGACGAAGAAGTCATCCGTAACTACCGAACGAAAATTTATGTCTCTTTATCTTTGTCCTATTTTTTCGTTACACGAAAAAGGACAGAGAGGGACAGTTATAGGCACCCATTTTCGTTCGGGGCTTATTTAGTATATACATTAATATTATATTTTATCTTTGTATTTTAGTTTAAATAGATCTTAGTATTTCAATTAGGATTTAGGATATTATTTTAAATATTATTTTATTTTATTTTTGTTTTAGATATTTTAGTTTAAATATTTTTTAGTGTTTTAATTAGGATAAAAGATATTATTTTAGGAATTATCTTTAGCTTATTTTTAGGAATTTGAAGGCTATAAATACCCTCTCAGGGTAAGCCTAGAAAAAACACAGACACAGAGAGGAGAATAAAACCTTCTTTTTCTCTCTAGCTTTCTCTCTATTTTCGTATATTCCTTTATTTTCCTTTAAATTTCGTTTTCAAATATGTTAAGTATGACATTGGTTATGCTTAGCTAATTTTCTTTTAAGCTGAGGGCTAAAGTGAAGGCTCAATTCCAAACGTGAGAATTGTAAGAAGGATTAGCTTATTGAATCACATTCGACTTCCTAAGAACACACTTAGCAAAATTGTTTGCTAAGAGGAAACTGAGATCGGAATCAGTTATTGTTGAAATAACATAATCCGAATCAGCAGCGAAGAATTGTCCTTGTAAGCCAACGTGAATTTTGAAGTAAAGACCTGTTTCGATGATCCGAGAAATTTGAGGCAAAGCTGAAGTCTGAGGTTGCTTTCACTATAAGTTTCTCTTTATCTCAATTTCTTTAGATTATTTATTTAATTTATTTTCTTTTATTTAATTCCTATCTTTTATTTTAAAAACAACTTTTAAAACCCCTTTTTATCTTTACTATTATTATTTACTATTTTATTATATTTACCTTGTATTTTCTTTAAAATTTAACACTTCTTTTTTATTTTATTTTGTTTTATTTTTATTTTCCCACTTTTTTTATTTTGTTTTATTTTTATTTTATCTTTTATCATTTTTATATTTTATTATTTTACTTTTTTGAAATTTAATATTTTCTTCATTTATTTTATTTATTTTTTATATAACATTTTTAAAATTTAATATTTCCTTCTTTGATTTATTTTAATTTAATTTTTATTTGATATTTCTTTTATTTTATAATCTAACGTTTTAAACTTTTTAGAGGTAATTTCAATCGATTAACGGTAAGTAATTTGAATCGAATTTTTACTTTTAAGTTTAACTTACAATTTTCTTAATTAAGACAACCGACAAATTAAAATGGTACCGAAAAGGCAGTTCAAGGGTGCTAATCCTTCCCTGACAGTAACCGACTCCCGAATCCGACATATTTCTGGTAAAACGAAGATCAGATAAGATGGTGTTCGATTAACCTAAATATTTTTTAAATGATCAGTGGCGACTATAACGTGTTTTATTTAAGTCGAAGCCCAATTTCGGGCCCACCTGAAAGACGGCCGCAATATCTCCAAAGCTAAAGGGAAAGATAAATTGACCCTTGGTTGATTTGAGGGCATTCTCATCAGCTAAAAGACTAAGGAGACATATTCATAACTCTTTCATACCATTTTTGAGTCATTAGAATGCATTCTAGTTAGAGAGTTGAGTTATGAAGCATTATTGAGCATCCATGGTAGATTCCATGTTTTGGTGTTTTTAGTATGTTTCAAAGCTTTCTTTATGATCCTTATAGCACACATAAGACTTTAAGAATGGTTGGGTACCTCAATTGGGCATCTTGGGTAACTTTGGGGTCATTTTCGTGCCCAAATATGTCATTTCTAGGTTTGGGATATTTTTCTTTCGAGGAACAAAATAAGGAAATTTCAATATGGTATATCAATAATCCTTTAATGAGTATCGGTATCATGAGTAGAGTATCGATAATCTCCATAGGAGTATCGATACCGAGGTATTTTTCAAAACATCGAAGAAAATTTTTGAATTAGTACACGGAGAGTATCGATGCCCTAGCTCTGGAGTATCGATATTGGCCCAACAATATGGATACTACTAACAATTTTTCATCTTGTTTTAACCCTATAGTATCGATACTCAGGTGAGAGTATCGGTACCATCGGATGGCAAGAAGCCCAAAGAATTTAGGAGTTGTGTTGAGGGACCCAATAACACTAAAATACCATCGAATAAGACTACGAGTGAGAACCATAATTTGTATGCAATTACAGCCAGAAACAATATTTATTAGGGCAAAATAAAACTTGCCTTGGTTGATGTTAAAGAAAAATGATCAGGACACCCAAGTTACTTTAGTAAATGAAAGTAGCTTCGAAGTATAGATTGTTCGGATATCCTTAGGTAGTGCGTGAAGAACATGACATTAACTAGGGCACGATCCCAGAACGCCCGCAAAGGATGGGTTAGTAAGGTGATGTATATGACATAGAGATTCTGGATCTCACCCTAGGTAGGCTAGAGGGGTGTGTGTCTCGAGATGTGTAACCTTCTGACCGTACCACGTTGTGTACCCGAGAATAGTATAAAGTATACAAGTATACTCACTATTTTATTGTACTTGATAGCATGAGCATTTAATAAACACTTTTAGTATGATTTAGTTGTTAGTATGACACTAAGCTAGTGAGCTTAGCGTTTAGAATTTGTTTTCGTGTGCAAGTCATTAAAAGGATTATATGAGGAGCATATCGCATAGTCGACGTTCCAAACAATCCGACTAGTAGAGTATGTCTTGAGTCACTTTTTTAGAGGGCATGTATTATTCATAGACCTTCATGTACTTGAGTTTTACCTTTATTTTGTAATACTAAGTTGTATTATTATTTATATACCTATTTTGGGAGCTCCTCGATGTAAGCTTTATTTAAACTACATTAAATTTCTTTATCTTGAAAAACACATCACTCTTATAATTTACAATGGTTTTAAACAAAATTTTTGGATTAGCCACTCTGATGGTCTCGTATGGCATTTTCGTGTGGTATCGTGTTACAGTACTTTTGAAAGGTAAGCTTTCTTCTAGTTCTATTCTTTATCTTCCCAATTTATATAACACTTTTGAGTTATAATGTATGCCTCAATTATAGGTATAAGTGCAGGTTTTATGCAAGAAAAACAACCTAGCACTTACTTTAGTGAAAAGTTAAAAGTTGCACAACTCAACTATTCCATTTATGACAAAGAACTCCTAGCATTAGTTCGTTGACTCGAAGTGGAAACACTATTTTCTTCATAAATAGTTTGTCATCCATACCAAACATGAATCACCAAAATGGTTAAATGGATAGGGTAAGTTAAACAAACGACATGTTCGATGGGTTGAATTCATTTAATTTTTTCTTTATATAATCAAAAACAAACAAGGTAAAGATAACAAAGTATCCGATGCATTATCCCAAAAATACACTCTCATAAATAAAATGCATGCTACTATGTTAGGTTTTGAACATGTTAAAGATTTATAGCCTACAGACCCAAACTTTTATGATATATACAACCATTGTTTAAAAGATGATTTTAACAAATTCTATCTTGTACATTGGTTTTTTTCGGATGAACAGGTTGTGTATTTCCATAAGGCTCTTTAAGTGAGTTCTTGGTTCATGAATCATATTCAAGGGGCTTAACGGGTCTGCGTTAACAAGACCCTAGATATGGTCGTGGAAAACTTCTTTTGACCGCACATGAGGAAAACTATGGAAAAGGTATGTGCTTCATACATACATGTAAACAAACCAAATCTAAGGTAAACCCTAATTGTTTGTATACTCATTCACCAATTTCCTCCTCTCCTTGGATTGATTTGTCTATGGAGTTTAGTCTTGGCTTACCTCATACTAAGAAAGGTCGAGATAATATCTTTGTGGTTGTGGATAATTTTTCAAAAATGAAACACTTCATTCTATGTTACAAAATTAATTATGTCACACACATTATCGATCTCTTCTTCCGATAAGTGGCAAAACATCATGGCTTCCTCGTACTATTGTATTCGATCGTGATAAAAATTTATATGTCACTTTTAGAAGGTGTTGTTGGGTAAGATAGGTGCAAAACTGTTATACTCTGCCACTTTTTATCAATAAATCGATGAATAAATCGAGGTAATAAATTGAATTATAGGTTCTTTACTTAGAACGATTGTAGGTAAGAACACTTGTAACTGGAAAGAATGTTTACAATTTATTAAATTTGCTTACAATCGATCCATTCACTCTACTAACGATTACTCTTTATTTCAGATAGTTTATGGGTTCAATCTACTAACTAATTTGGATCTCATTCCTTTACATTTAGATCATGTTGCTAGCATTAATGGAGAAAAGAAAGCAGAGTTGGTTAAATCCATACACGCCAAAGCTAAGCAAAAAATAAAGAAAACATACGAAATAATCACAAACAAAGTCAAAAAAGATCAACGCTGTATGTCTTTAAACTGGGCGATTGGGTTTGGATTCACATGAGAAAACAAATATTTACAAAGAAAAGAAAATATACTACACCTACGAGGTGATGGACCATTCCAAGTTATTGAGAGAATCAATGACAATGCCTATTGCATTGATCTCTCATATGAGTATGTTGTGAGTGCATCTTTTAATATTTATGACTTATCTTCCTTTTATTTTTTTAGATTTGAGGTCTAATCTTTTTTAAGATGGGGAAGATGATACATACACCAAACACCACATATCAAATAAAGATAACTAAATCTTTTACTTATTCCAATCATGTGTGCCAGGACCAAGCTTTTTAAAGACAAGCTTCAAGTTGCAGTTCAAGCCTTCATCAGCGAGGCCCTATGTGCCCACATAGAGATTGAAGAATCTAAAAAAGGAAATCCATCACTCCTTCCTCTTACATATACTTGGATCATCTTGAAGCAGCTTTTGGACCAAATAATGACATACTCCAAGAAAACCCTAAAAATATTTTTATTATCCCTTAAAAAATGGATCATTTTGTAAATTTAACCAATCGCTAATCTTATAAAGCATGTGATAACTTTTTCCTTATTTATTTAGGATTTAAGTTATATAAACCCAATTATATAAGGTTTAGTACTTCATTTTACTAGTATAATTAAGATAATATTATAAAGGTAATTTGCTTATATCCCTAAACCCTAACCATTTCACCCTTCTCCTTATCATGTTACCACCTTCCAAAAGCCTAATATAGGTCATCCATCAAATCCAATGGATGAAGACCAAGTCTTGCACTCAAAGTCCTTGTTTTCATCACAATCGTCAGATCAGAAACTTTATCAATGGTTAATATTCATGTTCGACCATCCTATAACTCCTACAAGCATGATACTTCTTGATTTTATTTTTATTTTATTCATTAGTTACTTAGATTCATGGAACTTCTCACCCTATATAATAAGGGCTCCATCACCATTTTAAATCATCTTGTCCTTGAATAATGATTCAATGCGAGTACATTTTTGTAAATATTGATAGCCTTGTGCCTTCGGAGCATTCTTATCATAAAGTTCTTTAAATTCTTTAGAGTGAGATCTTCACATTCTGATTTTCCTTTCCATTAAGGTTAGGAGGTCTGGTTAAAGTCGATTATAGAGTTTTCATAGTCAATTGCGGCTATGAGGGTTCTTAGGACATCAATATATCATCATCATCTCCACCATCATTCACATCAACTACATCACCATAAACCCTAGTTCACGCCAACTTTATCATATTAGGAGGAATTTTCAATTCAAGTTTTTTTATAGTTTTATTTAACTTTACGTAATTGTTTTTACATATTCATCATCTATGTTTCAATATCTTTATAACAATCACTTTCTTGTTTGATTTTGTGTCAAGAATGTTTTTGGTTAAAAACCCTAATTTGGCTAAGTGTTCTTATCTTTACCCTTTTGTTCATCTTTGTTTATCATTTTAATAAATTTCATCATCTTGTTCTTATTTTAAATTTCCAGCAGTTCAATCAAGAACTCTAAGAGCTTGTGTGTTAACTCCTAAACCGCCTAAGGGAGTTCATTGTTCATATTCTTTTTTGATTCTTAGTAACTTCCCTCTTCAAGAACCCTAATTGTAACACCCTTAAACCAAAATGAAATAATCATGGAGCGGATATAATTAACTTATAATCATCAAAACTAAATCAAAGTATTCACAATTCCATCACATTATTGACAATATTATCTAATAGCCCAATCATTAACAAATTACAACTTGAATTCATACTTAGAGGCTAATTTCATACTCATGAAAATTTAAGAACTTATCTATAGATTTTTAAAACTATGAGAATTATTCACTTAAAAAAATTGTCACACAAACAATGAATAGCCATTTTTTTATCATTACAATAAGATTCAATCATTTCATAGTGTTATCTTCTTAAAGGTTGATTGAAGCTTTTCAAAAACTTAGGGACTTAATTTGAATTATCTCAAAAATATGAACTTATATCAAACATGATATTCTTAAACATAATAAGTATTAGAATTTTGTTATTAACCTTAAACAACAATTAGGGATCAATTATGAATCTTTCAAAAGTTTAAGGCTTCCAACCTAAAAATTTAGTATCCACCCTAAAATCTAGTTTTCATAATAATAAAATCAGGTTTTCATATGAAAAATCTGGTTTCTTAATGAAAAAACAAATTGCAACAAAAATACTAATTCCTAAATTGATTTTTAGGTTTTTCCATTAAACTTACACCGGTTAACTCAAAAATTAATTACTCAACAACTTACATTTATAAACCAACATACAATCAAATACATGCTCCATCATAGTAACAATTCCATGCTAGCATGATTATGCCATCTACCTTGCATTTTACCTACAAATCATCATAAAACATGATTATCTCATAACCACCAACAACATTATATTATCTATCGCAAGAGCATATTTGAACCAATTCCACACATTAAAACATACTATCAAGATCATATTCATTCTAACATTTCCAACTTAACATTTTAAACCTTAACATACTTATATATCCTCTAAACATATTTGATTAAACTAGGATGGCATATGAATGTATCTACAACACGTATGCACATCAAATTACACTTTTTCGATCATCAAAAATCAAAAGAAATTACTAGACCCATTTTAGGGTTTAACATATTTTAGAGGTGTTGCACTAATTTATGTTAAACCCTAAAACCATCTTCAAGTTCATTATTTGATTGAGTCTAGATCTCTAGGCTTGATTCTTCAAATTTGAGCAATGTTCATTAATCTGTTGTCATCTCCTATCAGTTTTGCTCACCCTTAATTCGAACAAATATCTTTAAAAGAAAAACAACGTGCAAATTGTTGATAAAAAAAGAGCCATAGTTGTTATCTTGTTGCTTATAATTAACAAATCATATATATATAAAATAAAATATATGAGAGTTGAGTTCTTATAATAAATAGAGCTGCTTATAATTATTCATTATCTTTTCTCATCAAACCTTTATTCAACTCAAGTCTTTGATTTCTCATTCATCAACAATCTTAAACCACGTATTAAAAATACCTTAGACTCAAAATTTGATTATGCTTGTACCAATTACTCGTTCTATTACAGAAAAAGTTTGGCAAGTATCCCTTTCTGTCGCAGATAAAATCTCATTTGCTACCTTTAAATGTGTACCAATGTTGAAATGAAGATGAAATGTGAGGAAATTTGACAAAAGTTTTATCAAGTTTCAAGCAATTTCACCCTCTTCCAATCTTGTCATTGTGTCATACAATGACTTGTTTAATGTCTTTAGCAATGCAAGCATTCTTTCAATCAATCCACATACCCCGAATATTATGAATGGAAAACCGCCCCCTCAAAACCACCATAAACGGTGCCATTATAGTTTCGATTTGTGATGCTTGAGTTGTGCTTCCGAGTTCCATGTTTCTCGCCACCGTAGGGAAAAGCTCCGTCGTGTAGATGAAAAAAAAAATTATAAGTTTCAACCATGTCAAATATCTCGAGAATCCTACAAATCGCTCTTGTTACTTTCCATATTCTTATATTCCCCATAGGCGTTTATCGTTTCGCTAACATTTTCTTGTTTCTTATTTAGCCATGTTTGAATTCCCTTGACCATTTTCTTTTTCTTTTTTCTCTTGTAACATTAACTACAATATAGTATATATATTATTGTGTAACATACAATCCAAAGGTTGAAGTTGGCTTAATGTCTATGACATATGCTCTTTCCCTAGAACCTAAATTTGAATCCTCCCAGTCCCTTTTATATTACTTATGTTCTTTGTAATCAATTTTATTTTCTTTGAATCAAATCATGATCACATGATATAATTAGATGATTAAACGTATTGAATTATATTATAATTTAGAGCAAATTAATATATTGTATAAATATTGAGGATCAAATGTATAATTATATCAATTTTCTTAATTGTCATGTCAGTACTTCCGTTAAATATTAGTGACAGGTGATTTGATTGACCCTCTAAATAGTTAAGTGATCCGATTGATAAAATTAAAAGATCAATAACTAAAGTGAAATAACAAAACAATAATTAAGTAGTATATCTATTCTTTATCCATTGAGTTATTGTGCTGTTTTCATAGACATTAATGAACCCTCCTCACTGGGAGCCAATGATTAACATAGCCGAATCCGGTCTGCTCTTTCCGTATCTTCCTGATTCCTCTTTTAATTAAAAGTTTGAAGACTCATTTGAAATAGAAATGGATGCTAATTACACCCAAACTTAATTGAAAATTTACAAAGAAATCATTTCTTTACTATCCTTAAAATAGAGTAATTTGGACTCAAAATTTTCAAAATTACAAAGAAATCATTGTTGATTAACATATTTTTAATGCTAATGATTTGGTCAAAGGCACAATATTAAGAATAGCAAGATGATTTAATTAAAATATATATACTAAATTGGTTAAAATATGCTTCAAGTCTTTATAGTCTTCTAATATTTTCAATTTAGTCTATTTATTTTTATTTTCAACAATTTAGTCCTTCTACTTTTTAAATTGAAAAAAAAATCTGTCAAATTGTTAGGGTAAACTACATCCATGACCACGTAATTGAGATGATTCTAATTTGACTATTAGTCTTTTAATTTAATCAAACATACAACTTTTTTATTTACATGATACCAATAAAACCACATGTCGTTATATTTGACAGATGAATTATGTGACAGTTAACAAAATTAATATAAGTATATATTAGTCCTTATTACTTATATATTCCATCAATTTAGTCATAATTTTAATTTAATTTGATACTTTAAACCCCTGATCAGATGATGACACATGTCACTAGTTTGAAATATTGAATTAAATTAAAATTAAGATAAAATTGATAAAATATATAATTAATTAGGATAAAATGTGTAATAATACCAATTTTATTAATTGACATGTCAACTCTTCCGTTAAATATTAATTGCATTTGACTTGATTGCTTTCATTTAAAATAGTTAAATGGTATTATTAACAAACAAAATTAAAAGATAGATAGTTAGATTAGAATTCCCTCATAAATAAGGGGCCAAAGGTGTAGTTTTACCCATATTATTATATTAAAGGCTTAATTAGAAAATAAGTGCTCAAACTATAACGCTATTCCCAAATAGGTACCCAAACTATTTTTCAGTTTATGTAGTTGCCTAACATTACCATTTAAATATCCCGACCATAACGACTGCTAAAATACTTCGTTAAATATTATGTGTCCGTTATAATAATTTTGATTTTTTTAAAAAATTAAAAATATTATTATTATATCAAAAATATAAAAATAAACTCCTCTCTTCTTCCCCTCCCTCTCGTTCCCCTACCCCTCTCTCCCTCTCCCTCTCCCTCTCCCTAGGGATGTAAAATCGGATAATCGTTCAGGTTTCAGTCGAATCCTATCAGGTCGGGTAAAATCAGATACAAGTCAAGTCATTTAAATTTGATGCTTCGACTCGGATCAGGTCGGATCCATGTCAAATCAGGTTGGGTCATTTTCAGGTTGATTTGACACCAGGTACAGTTCAGGTTCAGGTCGGGTTACTTTCGATTCGGATCAAAACACTTCAGGTCCAGAGCAGATAAAGACCATGTTACTTTAGGTTCGGATGGACTTCAAGCGGATCTCGTTCAGATCGGGTGACATCATTGGCAGATAAAATTCAGGTTGGATCTTTGGATTAATTATTTTTGTCTTTCGCGAATGTTGAATTGCAATTTGTAATTGTATATGATTTAGAGTAAATTAATAAGATATAAATAATCATGGATCAATTTTATGAACAATATAAAATTAAGAACTAAATTGAACAAATATGAAATTACAAGTAAAAATTTAAATAAATTAAACAACACACATTGATGAGGGACCAAATCAAAATAATTTTAAAATGTAAGGTTGAAATTAATATAAAAAGTACTAAATTATACCCATTTAAAAAGTTATGGACCAATAAAAATATAAATAAGTAATAAGTATGTGTCAATTTAAGATGCAAATATAATTTTAAGGACTAAATTGAACAAATATGAAATTACAAATAAAATTTTAAATAAATTAAACAACACAAAGGGATCAAATTGAAATAATTGTAAAATGTGAAGAAAATCTATAAAATGGACTAAATTGTTTTCATTTCAAAATTTGAGAAAAAATTGAAACAATTATAATATATATATATAAAATAAAATTATAAAGACTAAAGTATATAAGTATATAAAGTATATAAGTATATAAAGTGTACATATATATATAAAGTATAAGTATGTATATATATATATATATATATATATATGTATGTATATAAACTATAAAGTATATATATATATATATAGGTTTATAAAGATTTAGTATAAAGTATATATACATATATAATAATATAAAATATAAGTATATTATATATATATGTATATATATATAAAGTATAATTATAAAGACTAAAGTGTATAAGCATATAATATAAAGTATATAAATATATAATATAAAATATATAAGTATTAAATATAAAGTATATTTATAAAGACTAAAGTATATATATATAAATAAACTATAAAGTAAAAGTATATATATAAACTATAAAGTGTATGTGTGTGTATATATAAAGTATTTACAAAGAATAAGGTATATAAGCATATAATATAAATTATATAAGTATATAATATAAAATATATAAGTATTAAATATAAAATTTATATGCGTATATAATATTATAAAGTATATAGGTATATAAATATAAAGTATATAAGTATTAAATAAAAAAATATAAGTATATAATATAAATATAAGTATTAAATATAAGTATATAAATATTAAATATAAAGTATATAAGTATATATACTATAATATATATATATATATATATATATATATATATATATATATATATATATATATAATGTATAAGATATATAAACTGTAAAGTATATATATATGTATATACTTTTATATATATTTATATATTTTATATAATAATATAAAGTATATATATATATATATATATATAGTATATATATATATATATATATATACTTATACTTTATTATTATATATATACTTTATATTAAAACTTTATATATATATATATATAAGTATATAATATAAATTATATAATATATATAAAGTTTTAGTATAAAGTATATATACTTATAATATACTTATACTTTATATATATATATATATTATATACTTTATAGTTTACACTTTATACATATACTTATACTTATGCTTTTTTTATATTTGTATATTTAAATAAATGTATATATATATATACTTAAAATGTATTAATGTATTAATCTTTACATAAGTATAATGTACATTATATGTACATGCATCATGTTATCATAACATTCATTTTATATATATTATAATTGTTTTAATTTCTCCAAGTTTTGAAATTAATGCAATTTAGTCTATTTTACAAATTTTCCTCACATTTTACAATTTTTTGATTTGATCCTTTTATGTTGTTTACTGTATTTAAATTTTAATTTCTAATTTCATATTTGTTTAATTTAGTCCTTAAAATTATATTTGTATATGAAATTAACCCATACTTTTTTATATTTTTGTAATTTACTTAAAATCCTATAAAATTTAAATCACATAAAAAAATTTATGTATGTATGTATGTATGTATGTATGTATGTATGTATGTATGTATGTATGTATGTATGTATGTATGTATGTATGTATGTATGTATGTATGTATGTATGTATGTATGTATGTATGTATGTATGTATGTATGTATGTATGTATGTATGTATGTATGTATGTATGTATGTATGTATGTATGTATGTATGTATGTATGTAGGTATGTATGTATGTATGTATGTATGTATGTAGGTATGTAGGTATGTATGTAGGTACGTACGTATGTATGTACGTACGTATGTATGTACGTATGTATGTATGTACGTATGTATGTATGTATGTATGTACGTACGTACGTATGTACGTACGTACGTATGTATGTACGTACGTATGTATGTACATATGTACGTATGTACGTATGTATGTACGTACGTATGTACGTACGTATGTACGTACGTATGTATGTACGTATGTATATATGTATGTATGTATGTTTGTATGTATGTATGTATGTATGTATGTATGTATGTATGTATGTATGTATGTATGTATGTATGTATGTATGTATGTATGTATGTATGTATATAGGTACGTATGTATGTATGTATGTACGTATGTATGTATGTACGTATGTATGTGTGTACGTACGTATGTAGGTACGTACGTATGTAGGTACGTACGTACGTATGTACGTACGTATATACGTACGTATGTATATACGTATATAGGTACGTATATATATACGTACGTACGTATGTACGTACGTATGTATGTATATATGTATGTACGTATGTATGTACGTACGTATGTATGTATGTATGTACGTACGTATGTATGTATATATGTATGTATGTATGTATGTATGTATGTATGTATGTATGTATGTATGTATGTATGTATGTATGTATGTATGTATGTATGTATGTATGTATGTATGTATGTATGTATGTATGTATGTATGTATGTATGTATGTATGTATGTATGTAGTATGTATGTATGTATGTATGTATGTATGTATGTATGTATGTATGTATGTATGTATGTATGTATGTATGTATGTATGTATGTATGTATGTATGTATGTATGTATGTATGTATGTATGTATGTATGTATGTATGTATGTATGTATGTATGTATGTAGTGTATGTATGTATGTATGTATGTATGTATGTATGTATGTATGTATGTATGTATGTATGTATGTATGTATGTATGTATGTATGTATGTATGTATGTATGTATGTATGTATGTATGTATGTATGTATGTATGTATGTAGTATGTATGTATGTATGTATGTATGTATGTATGTATGTATGTATGTATGTAGTATGTATGTATGTATGTATGTATGTATGTATGTATGTATGTATGTATGTATGTATGTATGTATGTATGTATGTATGTATGTATGTATGTATGTATGTATGTATGTATGTATGTATGTATGTATGTATGTATGTATGTATGTATGTATGTATGTATGTATGTATGTATGTATGTATGTATGTATGTATGTATGTATGTATGTATGTATGTATGTATGTAGGTATGTAGGTATGTATGTAGGTACGTACGTATGTATGTAC